>NW_027169546.1:0-36843 GCF_036898095.1 Palaemon carinicauda
GTCGATTAAATCATGATTATCGGGTAAGTATATTCAAAAATTTATTTTACTAATAAAAATAACATTTTTCAATATTAAACTTACCCGATAATCATGTAGCTGATTCACACCCAGGGGGGTGGGTGAAAACCAGTGTACAAGATTAAAGGATAGCTAAGTATCCCATATTTCATATAACAGTTATCTCAAATAACAATGAAATAATATGTACCTGGTAAGGAAGTCGAATTGAACCGTTACTCTGCCTCTTTTTTAAGTTCGTCTTCCTTACTGAGCGCAGCGTTCCTCTTGGAGGCTGAATCAACTCAAAGGTGCTAAAGTATATAGGGCTGCAACCCCTACTAAAGGACCTCTACACAACCTCTAACCCAGGCGCTTCTCAAGAATGAATTGACCACCCGCCAAATCAAAAGGATGCGGAAGGCTTCTTAGCCTACCATAACAACCATAAAAACAACAATAAAAGCATTCAAGAGAAAGGTTAAAAAAGGTTATGGGATTAAGGGGAATGTAGTGGCTGAGCCCTCACCTACTACTGCACTCGCTGCTACGAATGGTCCCAGGGTGTAGCAGTTCTCGTAAAGAGGACTGGACATCTTTAAGATAAAATGATGCAAACACTGACTTGCTCCTCCAATAGGTTACATCCATTATGCTCTGCAGAGAACGGTTTTTATTAAAGGCCATCGAAGTAGCTACGGCTCTTACTTCGTGGGTCCTTACCTTCAGCAATGCAAGGTCTTCCTCCTTTAAGTGAGAATGGGCTTCTCTAATCAGAAGCCTTATATAATACGAAACCCCGTTCTTGGACATGGGCCTCGAAGGTTTCTTGATGGCACACCATAAGACTTCTGACTGTCCTCGAATAGGTTTAGACCTATTAAGATAATACTTGAGAGCTCTGACAGGGCAAAGAACTCTCTCTAGTTCGTTACCTACCATGTTGGAGAGGCTAGGTATTTCAAACGATCTAGGCCAAGGACGTGAAGGAAGTTCGTTCTTTGCTAGGAATCCGAGCTGAAAAGAACATGTTGCAGATTCGGTCGTGAAACCAATGTTCTTGCTGAAGGCATGAACCTCACTGACTCTCTTAGCTGTTGCAAGGCAGACGAGAAAAAGAGTCTTGAGGGTAAGGTCCTTGAAGGAAGCTGACTGGAGAGGTTCGAACCTAGGTGACATAAGGAACCTTAAGACTACGTCTAGGTTCCAGCCTGGAGTGGATAGACGACGCTCTTTAGACGTCTCAAAAGACTTAAGGATGTCTTGAAGGTCCTTGTTGGAAGAAAGGTCCAAACCTCTGTGGCGGAGAACTGAAGCCAACATACTCCTATACCCTTTAATCGTAGGGGCTGAAAGGGATCTCTCATTCCTAAGATGTAAAAGGAAGTCAGCTATTTGGGTCACAGAGGTATTGGTAGAGGATACTGAATTGGCTCTACACCAGCTCCGGAAGACTTCCCACTTAGATTGGTAGACTCTACGAGTGGAAACCCTTCTAGCTCTGGCAATCGCACTGGCTGCCTCCTTCGAAAAGCCTCTAGCTCTAGCGAATCTTTCGACAGTCTGAAGGCAGTCAGCCGAAGAGCGTGGAGGTTTGGATGTAACCTGTCTACGTGAGGTTGACGTAGAAGGTCCACTCTTAGAGGTAGAGTCCTGGGGATGTCGACTAGCCATTGAAGTACCTCTGTGAACCATTCTCTTGCAGGCCAAAGGGGAGCAACCAGCGTCAGCCGTGTCCCTTCGTGCGAGATGAATTTCTGCAGGACTTTGTTGATTATCTTGAACGGTGGGAATGCGTAAAGGTCGAGATGGGACCAGTTCAGCAGAAAAGCATCCACATGAACTGCTGCAGGGTCTGGAACTGGGGAACAGTACAGCGGAAGTCTCTTGGTCATGGAGGTGGCAAACAGATCTATGGTAGGTTGACCCCACAAGGTCCAAAGTCTGTTGCACACACTCTTGTGGAGGGTCCATTCCGTGGGAATGACCTGATTCCTTCTGCTTAGGCGATCTGCTGAGACGTTCATATTGCCCTGAATGAACCTCGTGACCAAAGTGAGGTTTTGACTTCTTGACCAAATGAGGAGGTCCCTTGCGATCTCGTATAGGCTCCTCGAATGGGTCCCTCCTTGCTTGGAGATGTAAGCCAAGGCTGTGGTGTTGTCTGAGTTCACCTCCACCACTTTGCCTAGCAGGAGGGACTTGAAGTTCAGCAGGGCTAAATGAACTGCTAGTAGCTCCTTGCAGTTGATGTGGAGCGTTCCCTGTTCTTCGTTCCACGTTCCCGAGCATTCCCGTCCGTTCAAGGTCGCACCCCAGCCCGAGTCCGATGCATCTGAGAAGAGATGAAGATTGGGGGTCTGAATAGCCAGCGATAGGCCCTCCCTGAGAAGGAGATTGGTCTTCCACCACAAGAGAGTGGTCTTCATCTCTTTGGTGACTGGGATAGAGACTGCTTCGAGAGTCAAACCCTTGTCCCAATGAGCTGCAAGATGGAATTGAAGAGGGCGGAGGTGGAGTCTCCCTAGTTCGACGAACAGGGCCAGTGATGAAAGGGTCCCTGTGAGACTCATCCACTGTCTCACCGTGCAACTGCTCCTCTTCAGCATGCTCATGATGCAATCTAGGGCTTGGCTTATCCTTGGGGCCGATGGAAAAGCCCGAAAATCCTGACTCCGAATCTCCATTCCCAGGTACACAATGGATTGGGAGGGAATGAGCTGAGACTTTTCTATGTTGACTAATAGACCGAGTTCTCTGATTAAGTCCAAAGTCCAGTTGAGACTCTCCAGACAGCGACGACTCGTGGAGGCTCTCAACAGCCAGTCGTCTAAGTAGAGGGAGGTTCTGATGTACGATAAGTGGAGGAATTTTGCTATATTCATCATCAGAAGCGTGAACACCATAGGAGCTGTGCTTAGGCCAAAACACAGGGCTTGGAATTGGTAGACAACCTTTCCAAAAACGAATCTCAGGAAAGGTTGGGAGTCTGGATGAATAGGAACGTGAAAGTAGGCATCTTTCAAGTCCAACGAGACCATCCAGTCCTCCTGCCTGACCGCTGCTAGGACCGACTTCGTCGTCTCCATCGTGAACGTCTGCTTGGTGACATACGCATTGAGCGCGCTGACGTCCAGCACCGGTCTCCAACCTCCTGTCTTCTTGGCCACCAGAAAGAGACGGTTGTAGAAGCCCGGGGATTGATGGTCCCGGACTATAACCACTGCCTTCTTCTGCACAAGTAGCGATACCTCCTGGTGCAACGCTAGCCTCTTGTCCTCTTCTTTGTAGTTGGGAGAGAGGTTGATGGGAGATGTGGTCAGAGGGGGTTTGAGGCAGAATGGAATCCTGTAACCCTCCCTCAGCCAACTGACAGACTGTGAGTCTGCACCTCTCTTTTCCCAGGCTTGCCAGAAGCTCTTGAGTCTGGCTCCTACTGCTGTCTGGAGATGCGGAGAGTCAGTTTTTTCCTTTAGAGGCCTTGGAACCTTTCCTAGACTTGCTCCTGGAAGAGTCTGGACGGGAGCTTCCTCGGCTGGGGGCTCTACCACGAAAGGGCGGTATGAACCTCGTAGCAGGAGTATCAGCTACTGGGGTGCGATAAGTCCTAGGGACTGAGGTAGCAACCTTAGTCTTACGAGCCGATGAGGCTACAAGATCATGTGTGTCCTTTTGTATCAGGGCAGCAGACAATTCCTTAACCAGCTCTTCGGGGAAGAGGAACTTCGAGAGCGGAGCGAAAAGGAGTTGAGACCTTTGACAAGGTGTAATGCTGGAGGAAAGGAAGGAACAAAGCTGTTCCCTTTTCTTAAGAACCCCTGATACAAACAACGACGCAAGCTCGCCAGATCCATCTCTAATGTCCTTATCCATGCAGGACATCAGTAGCATGGCAGAATCCTTGTCCGCAGGGGAGGTCTTCTTGCTGAGGGCCCCCAGGCACCAGTCTAGGAAGTTGAACATCTCAAATGCTCTAAAAACACCCTTCAGAAGGTGATCAAGGTCTGAGAAGGTCCAGCAAACCTTAGAGCGCCTCATTGCAGTTCTACGAGGCGAGTCTACCAGACTTGAGAAGTCAGCCTGGGCAGAGGCAGGTACTCCCAAGCCTGGTTCCTCTCCTGTGGCATACCAAACGCCCGCTTTAGAAGTGAGCTTAGTCGGAGGAAACATGAACGAAGTCTTGCCAAGGTGCTGCTTAGTCTGCAACCACTCCCCTAAGATCCTAAACGCTCTCTTAGAGGACCTTGCTAGGACTAGCTTAGTAAAGGTAGACTTAGCTGGCTGCATGCCCAGCGAAAACTCAGATGGTGGAGAGCGGGGAATAGCAGAGACAAAGTGGTCTGGGTATACCTCCCTAAACAGAGCCAAGACCTTACGAAAGTCAATAGAAGGCGGGGAAGACTTGGATTCATCCACGTCTGATGAGGGATCCAGGTGTGCCGCCTCATCATCAGACGCCTCATCACCAGAGTGTAGCGAAGAGATCGGAAAGGTATGCTGAACAGCAGAGTCAGTACGAGCTGGAACATCAATATTAGTGGTTTCCTCTTCAAGACTCTGTTGAGGGAACACCTGAGGCTCAGACTGCAAAGGCTGAACAAAAGCAGAAGCAGAAGGTAGGCGCATGGGTGGAGGAGGCTGACTCCTGGCATGAGTGGCTGAACTCAAGGGTTGAGCTTGCTGAGAGGTTGGCGGAAGAGGAGTAGTAAGTTCCTGTTCCTGTGGTGTGAGCGGAGAGCGATGAGATAGAGGCTGCGCAGAACAAAGTAAATGTCTCGCCAGTTGAGGCTCCTGAAGCGCAAGGCTAAGGTGTTGTGGTGCTTGCCTAGAGGAGGGTTGAGCTCGCTGCAGCGAGAGCTGAGGAGACTGACTCATGGTTGGGAGAGGTTGTTGTACCTCGACTGAGTGTTGCATCACTGGTGGAGCAGCAAGTGGAAGCGGAGGAAGAGGGGTATAAGCCTCCTGATCCCATTGCTGAGGTTGCCTTAAGGAAGGCGGAGGCTGAACACCACTGGGAACAGTAAACTCAGAACGTGGCTCAACATCGTACGCCTGGCAGGTCGTACTGCGGTCAGGCGGAGCGAGCGCAGGCGGAGCGAGCGCAGGCGGAGCAAGTGCAGGCGGAGGCGGAGGCGCAACCTTCTCAGCTCGACACTCACGCATCAAGACCGAAAGTTGTGACTGCATGGACTGCAGAAGAGACAACTTGGGGTCGGCAGACACTACGGTCTGCTGAGGCAAAGCCTGAACAGCAGAGATCTGTTGCGGCAGAACCTTACTCCTCTTGGGCGGAGTGCAGTCGACTGATGACTGTGGCGAGTCAGAGCTGAGCCAATGACTGCAGCCCGGTTGAGCGCTCGCGTACTGGACTCTGCGTTTGAGTGGTCTAGAGACCTGAGTCCAGCGTTTCTTCCCTGACAATTGATCAGCGGACGAGTAAAAGACGGGCTCAATCGTCTGCAGGTGGGAGTGACGGTCTCTGGAAGACACGCCCGCAACCACCGAGGATACTTCTGTGCGCCGATCAAGGCCTGCCGAACCCTTTTGCCCTTCGACATTGCTTCTCCCCTGGGCATGGGAGCTTGCAAGAGGTCCCGGACTGGGAGGACGACTGGCGCGCACAGAAGAATCCTCACGCACCACACTGACACTGACACTAGCACTTGGCACTGCACTGACACTAGCACTCGTCACAGCACTGGCACTAATACCACCCACTGTACTCTTGACCTTAAGCTCCTTGACTTCGGCCATAAGAGACTTATGATCGCTAACCACTGACTCTACTTTATCGCCTAAGGCCTGAATAGCACGCAACACAACAGACATATCAGGCTGAGGGCAAATAGTAGGTTCGGGGGTAGCCACTACAGGGGTAGGAAAAGGTAGGGGATCATGAGGTGAGGAAAAAAGTGAAGAGTGAGAAGAACTCCTCCTAACTCTGCCTCTCTCTAACTTAGTTGAATATTTCAAAAGACGGACAAAATCAAGTTCCGAAAGTCCGGCGCATTCCTCACATCGATTTTCTAACTGACAGGGCCTGTCCCTACAGTCAGAACAAGCGGTGTGAGGATCTACCGAGGCCTTCGGAATACGCCTATTACAAGACCTACATCGTCTATGGGTGGGGGCTTGTGAAATGTCAGACATCTTGAATCCAAAGAGTTAGCCAAGTGGGGTTTCAAAATCAAGCAAAAGATCGTTAACCGTTAATCAGGACTATATAAAAGCTATCTAAGCTAATATAAGAAGGTTTCCAGTAAAGCGACAGCCGAAATCAAAGAGAAATACTTCACCAAAGTCGTGAAAATACTCCAAGAACATAAGCGTATCCCAGAACGTCTTGCCGGAAGCACGACAGAGGAAAAATTGAGGAGGTGTCAACAAGAAGTACTATAGTACCTGGCCACAGGTGGCGCTGGTAAGTACACCCCCTTCTAGTATTGTGATAGCTGGCGTATCCCTCCATAGAATTCTGTCGGGCAACGGAGTTGACAGCTACATGATTATCGGGTAAGTTTAATATTGAAAAATGTTATTTTTATTAATAAAATAAATTTTTGAATATACTTACCCGATAATCATGTAGCTGTCAACTCCGTTGCCCGACAGAATTCTATGGAGGGATACGCCAGCTATCACAATACTAGAAGGGGGTGTATTTACCAGCGCCACCTGTGGCCAGGTACTCAAGTACTTCTTGTTGACACCTCCTCAATTATTCCTCGGTCCACTGGTTCTCTATGGGGAGGAAGGGAGGGTCGATTAAATCATGATTATCGGGTAAGTATATTCAAAAATTTATTTTATTAATAAAAATAACATTTTTCAATATTAAACTTACCCGATAATCATGTAGCTGATTCACACCCAGGGGGGTGGGTGAAAACCAGTGTACAAGATTAAAGGATAGCTAAGTATCCCATATTTCATATAATCAGTTATCCACAATAACAATGAAATAATAAGTACCTGGTAAGGAAGTCGACTTGAACCGTTACTCTGCCTTTAATAAGATCGTCTTCCTTACTGAGCGCAGCGTTCCTCTTGGGAGGCTGAATCAACTCAAAGGTGCTAAAGTATACAGGGCTGCAACCCATACTAAAGGACCTCATCACAACCTTTAACCTTGGCGCTTCTCAAGAAAGAATTGACCACCCGCCAAATCAACAAGGATGTGGAAGGCTTCTTAGCCGACCGTACAACCCATAAAAAGTATTCAAGAGAAAGGTTAAAAAGTTATGGGATTATGGGAATGTAGTGGCTGAGCCCTCGCCTACTACTGCATTCGTTGCTACGAATAGACCCAGGGTGTAGCAGTACTCGTAAAGAGACTGGACATCTTTGAGATAGAATGATGCGAACACTGACTTGTTTCTCCAATAGGTTGCATCCATAACACTCTGCAGAGAACGGTTCTGTTTGAAGGCCACTGAAGTAGCCACAGCTCTCACTTCATGTGTCCTTACCTTCAGCAAAGCAAGGTCTTCTTCCTTCAGATGAGAATTTGCTTCTCTAATCAGAAGCCTGATGTAGTAAGAAACTGAGTTCTTAGACATTGGTAGAGAAGGCTTCTTGATAGCACACCATAAGGCTTCTGATTGTCCTCGTAATGGTTTTGACCTTTAGATAGTACTTAAGAGCTCTAACTGGGCAAAGTACTCTCTCCAGTTCGTTCCCCACCATGTTGGACAGGCTTGGGATCTCGAACGACTTAGGCCAAGGACGGGAAGGAAGCTCGTTTTTAGCCAAAAAACCGAGCTGTAAGGAACATGTAGCCGTTTCAGATGTGAAACCTATGTTCCTGCTGAAGGCGTGGATCTCACTTACTCTTTTACCTGTTGCTAAGCACACGAGGAAAAGAGTTTTTTAATGTGAGGTCCTTAAAAGAGGCTGATTGGAGCGGTTCAAATCCTGATGACATTAGGAACCTTAGGACCACGTCTAGATTCCAGCCTGGAGTGGACAACCGACGTTCCTTTGAGGTCTCAAAAGACCTAAGGAGGTCCTGTAGATCTTTGTTGGAGGAAAGATCCAAGCCTCTGTGGCGGAAAACCGCTGCCAACAAACTTCTGTAACCCTTGATCGTAGGAGCTGATAGGGAGCTTACGTTCCTTAGATGTAACAGGAAGTCAGCAATCTGGGTTACATTGGTACTGGTTGAGGAAAACTGCATTGGCCTTGCACCAGCTTCGGAAGACTTCCCATAAAGACTGATAGACTCTGAGAGTGGATGTCGTCCTTGCTCTGGCAATCGCTCTGGCTGCCTCCTTCGAAAAGCCTCTAGCTCTTGAGAGTCTTTCGATAGTCTGAAGGCAGTCAGACGAAGAGCGTGGAGGTTGGGTGTACCTTCTTTACGTGAGGTTGACGCAGAAGGTCCACTCTAGGAGGAAGAGTCCTGGGAACGTCGACCAGCCATTGCAGTACCTCAGTGAACCATTCTCTCGCGGGCCAGAGGGGAGCAACCAACGTCAGCCGTGTCCCTTTGTGAGAGGCGAACTTCTGAAGTACCCTGTTGACAATCTTGAACGGCGGGAATGCATACAGGTTGAGATGGGACCAATCCAGCAGAAAGGCATCCACGCGAACTGCTGCTGGGTCTGGAATCGGAGAACAATACAAGAGGAGCCTCTTGGTCATCGAGGTAGCGAATAGATCTATGGTTGGCTGACCCCACAGGGCCCAAAGTCTGCTGCAAACATTCTTGTGAAGGGTCCACTCTGTGGGGAAGACCTGACCCTTCCGGCTGAGGCGATCTGCCATGACATTCATATCGCCCTGAATGAGCCTCGTTACCAGCGTGAGCTTTCGATCTTTTGACCAAATGAGGAGGTCCCTTGCGATCTCGAACAACTTCCTCGAATGAGTCCCTCCCTGCTTGGAGATGTAAGCCAAGGCTGTGGTGTAGTCGGAGTTCACCTCCACCACCTTGTTAAGCTGGAGGGACTTGAAGTTTATCAAGGCCAAATGAACTGCCAACAACTCCTTGCAATAGATGTGAAGTGTCCTTTGCTCCTGATTCCATGTTCCCGAGCATTCCTGTCCGTCCAGTGTCGCACCCCAGCCCGTGTCCGATGCGTCCGAGAAGAGACGGTGGTCGGAGGACTGAACAGCCAATGGTAGACCTTCCTTGAGAAGAATGCTGTTCTTCCACCACGTTAGAGTAGACCTCATCTCTTCGGAAACAGGAACTGAGCCCGTCTCTAGCGTCATGTCCTTTATCCAGTGAGCAGCTAGATGATACTGAAGGGGGCGGAGGTGGAGTCTCCCTAACTCGATGAACAGGGCCAGCGATGAAAGTGTCCCTGTTAGACTCATCCACTGTCTGACTAAGCATCGGTTCCTTCTCAGCATGCTCTGGATGCATTCTAGGGCTTGGAAGATCCTTGGGGCCGACGGACAAGTCCGAAAAGCTCGACTCTGAAGATCCATACCCAAGGAGACAATGGTCTGGGATGGAACGAGCTGAGACTCCTCAAAATTGACCAGGAGGCCCAGTTCCTTGGTCAGATCCATAGTCCATTTGAAAATCTCCAGACAGCCACGACTTGAGGGAGCTCTTAAAAGCCAGTCGTCTGACGGAGCCGGACACAAGATCATGATACTGCTGCACAGTCTGTAAACTGTCAATCATGGGCAAGCGAGGAAGTACAGTGACAACCCGAATCTGTCTAGACTGTCTGGGTCGTACAGACAACTCCTTAACGGGTTGCTGAGGTTGCCCACTGCGTCACAACAAGTCCCTTCTGTTGGTTGTTGAACGTCTTCCCCGTGACACATTGACTCCGTAAACAAAAAATCCTCTAACAAGGACTAAGCTTGGACTGCATGTCATGCAACACAGCTCAAGGTCTATGGGAGCAGGTGTGGTAACAGACGGGATTAGCGGCTGAAGTGTAACCATTACCTTCCCTGTAAGCATGTTATGCTTAAAAAAAGTCCATAAGAGGTTATGCAGCTAAAGGCTCCCTCCAAATGACAGAGTCCTCAAGGGAATATCAGAAGGAGGGAGAAAAGAACTTTCTCATCTACAGGGACCTTATCCTAGAAAAGCTAAGTTCTCTGAGTGAGGGTTCACTGGTGCAAAGCAGCAGACTAGAAGGCAACGTTATGAAACTGCTTGACAGTCTAGTGAGTTGGCAACAACCCAAGATGTGTTGAGAAGCATGCGGTAAGGTATGCAGAGCATGATGTATGCAGAGTATGCTGTATGCAGAGCATGCTGTATGTAGAGCATGTTGTATGCAGAGCATGCTGAATGCAGAGCATGCTGTATGCAGAGCATGTTGTATGCAGAGCATGCTGAATGCAGAGCATGCTGAATGCTGAGCATGTAGTAAGTAGAGCCTGCTGTAAGCAGAGCCTGCTGAAAGGAAAGCAGAGCGTGTGCATGGCGTTTAACATTTCTCAGAAATTCCATGACCAGTGCTAGAGTGCTTTATGCATGCTTGCATGGGGTTTAAACCATGGTATGCTGAACAGCAGAGTCAGAACGAGCTGGAACAACAACAGAGGTTTCCTCAACTAGAGGGAAAACCTGAGGTTCAGACTGCATAGGCTGAACAACAGACGGAGCAGAAGGCAGGTGCAAGGGTGAAGGAGGTTGACTCCTAGCAAGAGTTGCACCCAAGGATTGCACCAGCTGAGCGGAGGACGGAGGCGGAGTAGTCCGTTCCTGTTCCTGAGAGATGAGTGGAGCATGAGAAGGTTGAGGCTGCGCAGAACAAGGTAAAGTTCTAGCAAGCTGAGGCTCCTGAGGCGCAAGTGCATGGTGTAGATGAGCTTGCCTAGATGAGGGTTGAACTCGGTGCAGCGCTGGTTGAGCAGACAGACTCACGGAGGGGAGAGGTTGTTGTACCCCAACCGAGAGTTGCACCACTGGTGGAGCAGCAAGGGGAGGAGGAGGAAGAGTGTAACTCTCCTGATCCCAAAGCAAGGGTTGCCTTAAAGAAGGCTGAGGCTGAACAACACTGTGAACAGCAAACTCCGAAAGTGGTTCAACATCGTACGCCTGGCAGATGGTGCTGCGACCAGGCGGAGCAGGTGCAGGCTGGGCGAGCACAGGCGGAGCAGGTGCAGGCTGGGCGAGCACAGGTGCAGCGAGAACAGGTGGAGGGAGTGCAGGAGGTGCAACACTCTCAGCCCGACACTCACGCATCAAGTCCGAAAGCTGTGCTTGCATGGACTGTAGTAGAGTCCACAACATCATACGCCTGGCAGATGGTACTGTGATCAGGCGGAGCGAGTGTAGGAGGAGGGAGTGTAGGCGGAGGCGGAGGAGCAACACTCTCAGCCCGACACTCACTCATCAAGTCCGAAAGCTGTGCTTGCATGGACTGTAGTAGAGTCCACAACATCGTACGCCTGGCAGATGGTACTGTGATCAGGCGGAGCGAGTGTAGGAGGAGGGAGTGTAGGCGGAGGCGGAGGAGCAACACTCTCAGCCCGACACTCACTCATCAAGTCCGAAAGCTGTGCTTGCATGGACTGTAGTAGAGTTCACAACATCGTACGCCTGGCAGATGGTGCTGCGACCAGGCGGAGCAGGTGCAGGCTGGGCGAGCACAGGCGGAGCAGGTGCAGGCTGGGCGAGCACAGGCGGAGCAGGTGCAGGCTGGGCGAGCACAGGTGCAGCGAGAATAGGTGGAGGGAGTGCAGGCGGTGCAACACTCTCAGCCCGACACTCACGCATCAAGACCGAAAGTTGTGACTGTATGGACTGCAGTAGAGTTAACTTGGGGTCGGCAGACACTAAGTTCTGCTGGGGTAAAGCCTTAACAGCAGAGATCTGTTGTGGCAGAACCTTACTCCTCTTAGTCGGAGTGTAATCAACTGATGACTGAGGAGAGTCAGAGCTAACCCAATGACTGCATTCGGGTTGTGAACTTTAACTTCGTACGTCTGGCATAGGTCTGGACTTAACGTTTAAGAAGTCTTGAGACCTGAGACCAGCGTTACTCTGCCTTTATTTTCTCCCCTAATCTCTTCTGCAGACGAGCAAAATAAGGGCTCAATCGTCTGCGGGTGGGAGTGACGGTCTCGGTAAGACACGCCCACAACCACCGAGAATACTTCTGTGCGCCGATCAAGGCCTGCTGAACCCTTATGCCCTTCGACATTGCTTCTCCCCTGGGCTTGGGAGCTTGCAAGAGGTCCCGGACTGGGAGGACGACTGGCGCGCACAAAAGTACCCTCACGCACTAATCACTTATCACTTTGATTTCTGTTTGCACTTATTTCACTGAACTCGAAACTTTAACGCAATTCTATCCTTTCTCAAAGTTAGTAATTGCGAAAACAGAATTACAAAGTAACAGAAAAATCTAATGAAAGATAAATCAGTGGTTGGAAAGAGACTAAACACTAGATCACTCTAGAAACGTTTAGTTTCTTCCCCTAAAGAGACTAGGGAGAAGAGCAAAAAAAAAAACGATAACGACGTTACTCGTACGCCTGGCAGGCTTGAATGAAACGTTTATCCTCTTTCTCCCTCCGTCTCTATCTCTCTCTCTCTCTCTCTCTCTTGACTTAGAACCTGAGAGAAGAGCCCAATCATATATATCGTTAAAACATATTATTGTTAAAGGAAAAAAAAAAACTGAAAAGTTCCTTTATTAGGATCAAAACCATTAAGTTAAGAAAGAATGAACAAAACGCTAGACACGGTTACTCTTACTGCAACGTGAAACCGTGAACATTCTTTCTCTATCGTAACGATAGAGTGCAAGTTGAACGTTCTGAACGTCAACAACTGCAGAGACAAAACAAAACGTTAGTTCAGCTTTGAAAACAGTACGAGACTGTCAAAGAAAATCTTTCAAACTCTGTGGCGGAAATAGCATAATATGTTAACAGGTAAAACCGAAATGACGGGCTCAAAGTTTATTAACTTCGGTAAAAGACCGCCTACTATTAGGAAGGTCGAATATAAACAAATATAAAAATTAATTTTAATGAGTTTATAATAAAAGGAAGTTAATCGAAGAGGCCTATAAGAGGCGGAGAGATATAAAATAAATCTATAACTTTTGTTAAGCAAAATTAAGAAAGAGAGTCTATACTCTCTTAGACACCAACACTTCCGTCTAAGGGAAGGGTCGGCCATTGAAAGGTGAACGAGAGTTCATACTCTCTCGTCACCAAAATTAATCAAATTAATTCCAAAAGCTAACTAAGCTAATATAGAAGTTTTCCAGTAAAGCGACAGCCGAAATCAAAGAGAAATACTTCACCAAAGTCGTGAAAATACTCCAAGAACATAAGCGTATCCCAGAACGTCTTGCCGGAAGCACGACAGAGGAATAATTGAGGAGGTGTCAACAAGAAGTACTTGAGTACCTGGCCACAGGTGGCGCTGGTAAATACACCCCCTTCTAGTATTGTGATAGCTGGCGTATCCCTCCATAGAATTCTGTCGGGCAACGGAGTTGACAGCTACATGATTATCGGGTAAGTTTAATATTGAAAAATATAGCTTCAGTGGTTATAACCCTCAGGACACATCTCCCGAGATCATTCATCTGTCTTTCCTCACCTTGGGGGGAATCCTGACATTCCAATACTTCCTTCTCCATCAACTTTCACTAAGTTTTTTTTTACAAATATGGAGACAAGTTAACTTGATTTATATATCTAGGGCAATTCATTTGGACAAGCAAAGTGGTACTATAGTCAATTTCTTTTAGCGATGCAGATTTGCACCGACTCCCAGGGGTGCCCTTTTAGCTCGGAAAAGTTTCCTGATCGCTGATTGGTTGGACGAGATAATTCTAACCAATCAGCGATCAGGAAACTTTCCCGAGCTAAAAGGGCACCGCTGCGAGTCGGTGCAAATCTGCCTCAATAAAAGAAATGGACTACTGTATAGGTAAAAACTATTACATACATAATATACCAAGGCGCTTCCCACAATTTTGGGGGGTGGCCGACATCAACAAATGAAACAAAACAAAAAAAGGGGACCTCTACTCTCTACGTTCCTCCCAGCCTTTTGTGTATGTGGCCGCGGGGGCATAAAAACAATTAGAATAGCGCCGACGTCATCCCTGCGCGTCGTAAGAGGCGACTAAAAGGGATGGGACAAGGGGGCTGGGAACCCCCTCTCCTGTATCTACAATCCTGCGAGACATCGTAAAAACTATTAAATCTATTTAATTAGTTTGTGAAGACTTGAGTCAGTTATAATCAGATATATTCAGTCGGATAAAAAAGAAAATTTCTGCGGTTAGGTTTAATGATTGTTTACAAGAGAGTCAGTTTAACTATACATAAACCAGGATATGTATTAAAATGAAGCTTAAAAATACATATAACAAAAAATACACCCTAAAAATCACATAAATATAATATTATAAAAGGGAAAGAGAAGATTTTTAATATAAGAAGTTTTTGAAACTTAGAAAAATAACTTGAATCCAAAAGTTCCTGTCAGAAAAGACATCAAGTAACAAATGGAAACTTTAGAGACACTAAGAAGAAGAGGAAACCGAACTACGATTCCTCCGCAACAAAATTAATGATACGTAAAAATTCAACAAGAGCAGAGATAAGTTCGGAACATATTAACGAGGCACTCAAGCGCTGATTATATTTTTAGAAATTTTAATGATAATCCTTTTAGGAATATTTGTCATAATAATATTAGATTCATGATGAGATGAATTTCTCTCTGGTGAGAGAGAGAGAGAGAGAGAGAGAGAGAGAGAGAGAGAGAGAATCTAACTATAGCTACCTAACTTCTCCAGTGTTTTAGTACAGAAGTAGAAGAGATTGCTGCCACTTTCATCAACACATTTCGTTAGTTTTCTTAAGCCTCGAAGGATACCAGAACCTGCACGAAGGATACCAGAAACTGGTGAAGGTCCTTTTCGTAGTGTCTTCATCCGAACCTTCAGATCTGTCGACTAGACGTAGGAGCTTTCCACATAGTTCAGCTGTGCGGCCGTTCCCCGGAGTGAACCTTCATGTGTTTTTTGAGGTTGCTCGACTGAGCGAAGGCGTTGTGGCATATCGGGCACGAGAAGGGCTTCTCTCCCGTGTGAGTCCTACAGTGGATCCTGAGATTATCCTGCCGATAAAAAGTCCTCGGGCATATCGGACAAGTGAAGTGCTTCTCCCCGGTGTGCCTCTGCAAATGCACCCGAAGGCTACTGAGCTCGGTGAAGCTGTTGTTGCACTCGACGCATTTATACGGCTTCACCCCGGTGTGAGTCTTGATGTGTCGCTGCAGGTGACTGGAGGTCGTGAACGTGCTGTCGCACAGCTTGCAAGCGAACGGTTTTTCGCCCGTGTGGGTCCTCATGTGGATCTTGAGGCTGTAGGGCCGGTTGAAGATACTCCCGCATTCGTGGCACACGAACGTCTTCTTTGGCTTCGACGGAACTCGGGAACCCGACCCTTGTTCGTCCTCCTCTATCAGTTCCCCGCACGACACGAAAGGTATCTCCGGTTCTTTCTCGACGGCTGTTCTCTGCTCCCGATGTTCTTCTACGTTTTCCTCGCCGTAACCTTTAAATGGATCTTCCAGATCCTGCTCGGCTTTGATGGAAGCCGCGCTTGGATATTTCGCATGTAGACGAATTCTGGTTCGGTTTTTATTTTCACACGAGGCTCTAGAAGGGAAGCGTCAACGTCCCCTGATTCTGATTCGGTTTTGATTCTCACACAAGGCTCTAGAAGGGAAGGATCAACTTCCCTCGATTCTGGTTCGGTGTTGATTGACACACGAGGTTCTAGAAGGGAAGGATCAACGTCCCCCGATTCTGGTTCGGTTTTGATTCTCACACAAGGTTCTAAAAGAGAAGGGTCCATTTCCCTTAATTCCCGTTCGGAAACCCCTTGTTTTTCGGACGACGACGACACTTGGTCTTCTTCCGTTTCCATCTTGAGATAATATGGCCAAAATACAATGACAAATACTTTGATTGCTTTTTATGCTTTCGAGATTAAAATCAGATAATCAACTACAACAGAGCCGAGAAGAAGACCTTGTACGGATCCAATGCGGTCAGTCTTCGCGTCATGAACTATCAATTAAAGTAACCATGCTAGGTTTCCTAACATACCTGCGTATCTTCAACCTTCCTTTAGCCTGTCACCCAAGCGGCATAAACAAAGCACGTCATATAAACACCCAACTTTCATATACAAAAGTAAAAACAATGTTCAAAATGTTATGGAAAACTAATATTTGACAATGTTAATGTTAAACTCCAATCGACGACCGTTTCCTCCGAGATGTTAGTCCTCATCGCGTCACTTTTCAGCATCGCAAAAATGAGACGGTCGGAGGCAACATCCAAAATCGCAGCGGGTTTTACTGGCTGGAGTCCGACGTACTTTTCAGGTCGTTCTTTTCAGCATCGCAAAACTGAGACAGTCGGAGGCAGGTTCTATTGGCTGGAGTCCGACGTACTCTTCAGGCCGTTGTCACCTGAAACAGAATCAAATATTTAAAAACATGGAATAAAAAAATGCTCAGAACATTGTTATTAAAGAGAAAACTATATATTTGTAATCAATTTCATTTCAAACTAGGATAAAATATTTAAGATTTCAAAATACAGATATATCTCAAATGGCAAGTTATGTTTTGAGGGCTTTCTTATAAGTTAATTTGTCCAAGTAAGAAACCACCTTGATAATTTTTAAATGGGCCTTTTCCTTAACCCTTTTACCCCAAAGCTATTTGGAACTTTCCAACCCTTAACCCTCAGGCATTTTTTTCTCCAAGCACATTTTGCAATATATATTTTTTAAATTGCTCTAACAGCCTTAATTTTCGTCATAGAGAGGTCAGGTTGGTCTCATTCTTTTGGAAAATGCCTGAAGTTTTTCAAAAAATTATCAAAAATACACAAAAAAAATTCTAATGACAGTTTTTTGCAAGGACGTACCGGTACGTCCATGGGAGTAAAGGGGTGAGTTTTGTCAAACGTACCAGTACGTCCTTTGGGGGTAAAAGGGTTAACTTTAACCATGGCTTTTTTTAGACTTTTGCCCAAAGCTTTTTCTAGACTTTTAACTGATGCTTTTTCTAGACTTTTATTTGAATCACGCTCCTAAATACAAACATTTGTGTTCGTATGGGACCAGATGTTCTTAACCCTTTTACCCCCAAAGGACGTACTGGTACGTTTCACAAAAGCCATCCCTTTACCCCCAAGGACGTACCGGTACGTCCTTGCAAAAAAATGCTATAAAAAATATTTTTTTCATATTTTTGATAATTTTTTGAGAAATTTCAGGCCTTTTCCAAGAGAATGAGACCAACCTGACCTCTCTATGACAAAAATTAAGGCTGTTAGAGCAATTTAAAAAAAAAAATACTGCAAAATGTGCTGGGAAAAAAACAACCCCTTGGGGGTTAAGGGTTGGAAATTTCCAAATAGCCTGGGGGTAAAAGGGTTAACTTAGTCAAATATTACCACAAACTAGGCTATAATACTAGTTGGAAAAGGAAGATGCTATAAGTCCAAGGGCTCCAACACAGAAAAATAACCAATTGAGGAAAGGAAACAAGGAAATGAATAAACTACAAGAGAAGAATAAACAAAATATTTCAAGAACAGTAACAGATCAGATTCTTCATATACAAAGTATAAAAACATAGAAAAAAAAGATGAAGAGAAATAAGATCGAAAAGCATGCCCAAATGTACCCCCAAAGCAAGAGAACTCTGATTCACGACATCGGAAGGCCATGGTACAGAGGTTATGGCACTACCCAAGACCAGAAGACAATGGTTTGATTTTTTTAACTTATCCAAAACTTTTCACATATAAAAGACTCAAAATAGTATATAAAAAGCACCAGTTAAAATTCTACACTAAATGATAGATTTTGTAGTTTATATTTTTTTTAAATATATAAGCATTGAGCGCTCTACTGTGAATATATTTCTTCGGCGAAGCTGAAACTAGACATAAAACTTTCACCGAGGTACAACAACCCACCGCTCATTTAGCGAGGGCATAGCATGAGTATAGACCAGACATCGCGCTCGCCCACACAGGTGAAATAATGTCAGTTTTGATAGTGGGCAGGACTTACAGTGAGAAAATCGTTTATAATTCGAATTCACAATGTTTACTCATGAAAATAAAATAATCCTTCACGAATAACTGCCTGAGGAACACTGGCTAAATTTTCGAAAAAAATTTTGGCCTGAAAATCGGCCGGAATATTCACGAAAGCCCTTCCAATACTTTATCTGAAGATGACTCCACAATGTCAATCAGATCTCACCAAGTTTGTCCGTCTTGCCGAGGCCAACGGTGTGCCTGGGACAGCATTTGTCTCGAGTGTCGGGAGGGGTCTGACTTCTTCTTTTACCCCCCTGATCTTTCCCGGAAGCTGCTCCTCGTCAGGTCGTTTCTGGGGAATGATCAAGTAGCAGCGCAGCCCTATTTACCCCAGGTTAACCTCAAGGATCAGAGGAAGGTACCGTTTCCCCCTGGCAAAACTGCTCCACCCCTTCCCCCAAGGAGTGCCTGCTCTAGGGGGATAGGTGATGGCGGGATATTTATAAGAGCTCAAGTTCGTATAGTTAGGAAAAATACAAATTACTTTTAAATTTGTCCTTTGTTCCAACCCATAATGCTCATTTTCTCTTTACTACGGAGACTTACACTTAGGTGAGTAGAAGCCCTCATCAGCTGGAGTGTGGCTTCGCACAACCTTGCTAACCCGATGTCCCGGGCAATCAGTACAGTGATGCCTCAGCAAACGAAAGTAATCCGTTCAGGATATGTTGATTTTTTCGTATCCTGAGTCGCGTTTTACATGTAAATAGCCTAATCGGTTCAAAGCCTTACGAAAAGACACCTTTTCTTTCATAAACACACTAAACTGTAGTACAGTAATAAACATGCAATGCAGCCATTTCTATCATTCAACAATTAACCCAACCGTTAAAAACAGCCTAATCCATTCCAGAAACCACCATGAGATTATTCAATAATGTAGTTATAGCCTAGTTATCCCCTCCAAGCCCTAAGAAAACAGTCCTTTTTCTTTACTACTGTATAAAAGTTACGGTACTGTATGTAAACCATTTGGATCAGTGAAGGTGTATTGTTACCTGTACACCTAAATTAAGGGTTGATACTCTGAAAAAAAAAGGTACAGTTAATTAACAAAAAGTTAAAACTTTTTAAAATTACTCTCAGTGACGAGTTGGGATCTCGTAAGCTTTTCGTACCCTGAATTTTTCGTAAGCAGAAATTTTCGTATCCAGAGGCATCACTGTATATGTATTGTGACTTGACCAGGTATAGATTCTTGGAGCGGCACACTCCGCTCACTTAACCTAGCCATTGCTCGACTTCCCCTCGCTGGGAGGACGGGAACGTAACAAATACATTTCGTGTTTTAGGCTAAACAAGGGATATAGTTTCTACATGCAGAGAGAGGAGGCCACCTTGTAGTTCCAAGATGCTGTAACCCCCAAGAGAGGGGAAGATGAAGAAAGAAGAGGCCGTCCAATCTACCATTCATCACAGACTAATTCCAGGTAACGCCTGCCCTAGACCGACAGCTACTTATTCTGCAAGGGAGCTGAGATATCTTAACCCTTTTACCCCCAATGGACGTACTGGTACGTTTGAAAAAACTCATCCCTTTACCCACATGGACATACCGGTACGTCCTTGCAAAAAAACTGCTATTTACATTGTTTTTTGCACATTTTTGATAACTTTATGAGAAACTTCAGGCATTTTCCAAAAGAATGAGACCAACCTGACCTCTATGATGAAAATTAAGGCTGTTAGAGCAATTTAAAAAATATATATTGCAAAATGTGCTTGAAAAAAAATAAGCGCCTGGGGGTTAAGGGTTGGAAAGTTCCAAATAATTTGCAGCCACCACAGGGACCTAGACATTCAGATTCCTAAGGTTACATCTTGCTGGTAGTACTTAAATTATTGTGCCATAGAGTAGTTCTTTCAAAAGGCTATAGACATACTTCAAAGTTGGAGCAAATGTTTTTATGTTGACCAGGCTGACACGAGTCTTTCTATAGTTTATATGACATATCTGTTTTTGACGTTGTTAATAGTGTTTATAGGACGTATCTGTTTTGACGCCGTTACTGTTTTTTTAGAATGATATACTGTTAATTTATTCTCATTATTTATTTATTTCCTTATTTCCTTTCCTCACTGGGCTATTTTTCCCTGTCGGAGTCCTTGGGCTTATAGCATCTTGCTTTTCCAACTAGGGTTGTAGTTTGGCTAGTAATAATAATAATAATAATAACTTCATGAACTTGGAGAGTCTGGATCTATGACCTGCTGAATCCAAGAAGAGATCATATTCTCGGTGACTCTCCTCTCGACCCGGCTCGTGCTTACGAAAAGCTTGCTTACGTGTAGGTTAGCTCCTGCAGATCGATTAAGATGATGCCTCAGAACTCCTAGTACAGGTACAGTAACAATTGACCCGGGTTAAAAGATTAAGTACCGAGACTCTGGATTCAGGAGGACCCGACCTCTCGGGTTCACTACCGCTGGAGTTTGAGTTTTGGCAACGGGCTCAGGGACGTTGTCGTGTATTACCCGACCTCCATCCCCTTGATATGTCGTAGGAGAGACTTAAGGCCTTTGTTGGCTGTCATAGCAGAGGCTAAAGCAAGAAGTGAGGACTGACTAGTGGTGTGAAGAGCTCCTTCCCAAAGCATGGTAGAAGAACTACGCTTTAAGGAGGCGGTCTAACTTTTTGGGGACAAGTAACCTCGAATGTTGAATCCATTCAAAGCCGAGCATTATTCTGTCACCCTCTAGACAGAGTAGGTCTTTCCTCCCCGCGGTACATCAAGGTTTGCTATCCCGGGAAGAGAGAGATCGAGCGGCACGAAGCCTCTCTTCATGACCTCAGCCTTAGCGGATGGACCACCTCACCCGATTGGAAGTGGACGACGACCTACAGGGATATCCGGCCATCCTTTTCGTTATTGCTAGGGAAAAGCCCCTCCAGATGAGAAGTCGTAGGGACACAACTGATCGCAGCGAGTTTGCGTGAGGCTGTACGTGCGGTTCGGGGAAGGAGAGAACGGTTCTTTTGATATCTCCAAAGGCAGGAATAGAATGGGTGCCATTCTGCTTGCTGTCACTGTGGAGCTATCAGGGTCGTTGACCGACCTGTCGACGCTCTTCTCGAGAATGAGTTCCCTCATCAGACAGATGGGGGAAAACAAAAAGGTGTCCCTAGGATGTAGAAGGGCCTCTACCAGAATCGTCTGTTTACCCCACTTGTTAACGGTACTCCACAAACTTCCGGGCACGAGACGTCCCAGACTGACATCTCGTCCGCTATGAATTCAGGGATTTGCTACGGTATAGGAATTGATAGATGGGTCTGTTATAACCACAGAAGATGAAGAAAGGCAACGTTGGATGAAACACTTTAGTGAGCTCATTAATGATATGAAAGGAATGATTTGATT
This sequence comes from Palaemon carinicauda, assembly GCF_036898095.1. Lineage (NCBI taxonomy): Eukaryota > Metazoa > Arthropoda > Malacostraca > Decapoda > Palaemonidae > Palaemon > Palaemon carinicauda. The sequence continues at coordinate 21,446 of NW_027169546.1, forward strand.
GATATACCTTAAACTGAAGAACACTTAGAAAGTACCCATATATGAATTCAGTGTGTATGAAGCCAAACTTATCAATAAAAAAATTAAGGAGATGGAAAGCCCCTGGATACGACGGAATAACAGCCAAGATGATTTTGCCGAAAATGAAATGACTCCCAGAAGGCTTAGGTGGATGTCTGGGGTGACAAGAGAGGATCGGATAAGAAATGACTACATAAGGGGGTCGACAAAGGTGGTGGAAATATCAAAGAAACTGCAGGAAGGGAGGCTGAGATGGTATGGACACCTGATGAGGAGAGATGAGGACCACGTTGGGAGACATACTATGGAGATGGAGGTTCAAGGAAGAAGAAGAATAGGGAGACCAAGAAAGAGATGGAGGGACTGTGTGAGAGGAGACTTACAGGAGAAGGGGATTGATGAGGCAGAAGCGCAGAATAGAAAAAGATGGAAACGGCTCATCCGCAACGGCGACCCCATATAAAAATGGGAACCAGCTGGAAAGAAGAAGAATACTCACAAGATTATTTTGTAAAATGTAGCGTGAAGAGGTATAATCTCATGAATGGAGGGTAGGAGTGAAGGTGAAAATGGCAAAAAAGGAAATCTGAGGGAGAGAAAGTTCCCTCGAACACCACTATCTGAGTCCAGCTGCTCAGAGTGACCATTAGGAAGTTCTTCTTGTCCGCACAGAATCAGGCTGAGAAGGGCAGTCGAGTTGTCTTACTTCCAATTCCATATTCTTATGGAGAGATAGTAAAGTAGCCGTGCAAAGAATACCTTTGTTAGCACCAATCGGCCCACTCACACACGCACTAGCCAAAACAAGTCACCTTTTTATTTTGGCTCGGTTGAGAGAAGACGTTCCGTCTCTTCTCGTTCCCTCCACGATGTCTTTCTCGTTCCCTCCACGATGTCCCTTCTCAATCCCTCCACGTTGTCTCTTCTCATTCCCTCCACGATGTCTCTTCTCATTCCCTCCACGTTGTCTCTTCTTGTTCGGCTTCCTCTGGAGGGCAAACGAGTCGAACGGTGGCCAACTTTCCACCTGGGGAGTCTCTTTATTTCCACTTCAGCAACTCCTGCCTTCCTTGATAAAAACACGACGGCGTGTCAAGAGAGGAGTTACTGGAAGAGATTGAGAGCCCACAACACTGCTCAAATCCAGGAAAATTATGTGGCACTGACAAGAGGTGTTGGAACATAGTTCAGAGGCCATGTGTCATGACAGGTGAGGTTAACCAGCCTCCTTTTGATGCATTCCCAAGAGCACTGAATGTGGGGAAGGAGAGAGAAGGTTAACAATCTATACCAACCAACTCAGGACTCTCTTTCGCCCTGATCCCATCGGATTCGTAAGACTGCAAAATCCCTGCTGATACCAAGAGGTTTTCTGCTGCCAATAGAGGAGGACAGAAAAACTCGGAACTTCAGGTGTCCCAACAAACTCAGCCATCTGTGCGTCATTAACCCTTTTACCCCCAGGCTATTTGGAACTTTCCAACCCTTAACCCCCAGGCGTTGTTTTTTTCAAGCACATTTTTTTCAATATATATCTTTTAAAATGCTCCAACAGCCGTAATTTTCATCATAGAGAGGTCAGGTTGGTCTCATTCTCTTGGAAAATGCCTGAAGTTTCTCAAAAAAATTATCAAAAATATGCAAAAAAAAAATGTAAATACCAGTCTTTTGCAAGGACGTACCGGTACGTCCATGGGGGTAAAGGGATGAGTTTAGTGAAACGTACCAGTACGTCCATTTGGGGGTAAAAGGGTTAAGAAGTCTCGCTTTGAGGAAGGAAACATGCCGCTTCTCTGAGTCTTCATTTCCTGCTTGGACGGAGCAACTTCGTCTATTTTAGAGGTGGTTTTGCATTTCTAAATAGGCAAGTTCTAGCTTTTTTTATCTCGAACAGGGCAAAGCCCAAAATACTGACTCGGTGTCATAGAAACACCCCCATTGAGTCTAATAGAATCAAACACTCGTCTAAGGGACAAGAAAAGCGGATGCCGTTAGCATTAACCCTGGTTGCAATTATAGCGAATATGATTGTGAACACTTGAGAGGTTGAGCGTAGGCCGAAGCCTTGCGTCCAGTACTGGCAAATCATTTCTCAAGGGAGGATAATCTCCAGAGATAACTACGAGGTCAAAATCATTGAATGTCGAGTCATAGGGAGAGAGAAAAGGCAGCAGGACGTGTTACCTCGAATGGAGGATCGGACCCTAGGGTCACTCATTCGTCCCCTACTTCTGTGGAATCCTCACTCTAGGATGACAGGAGAGATGCCCTTCGCAGCGTGAGAGATCCTGACTTCCACTTGCATTTGGGGCTGGTAGTGCTGTTGACTTCATTCATTCAAGTGCAATCCAGGCATCCTATACCTTGTCTCCTGACTCAATAAAACTGGGAGACTCATACAGGCAACCCTTTCAGCTGAAAACTACACTTTCCTCCCGACCCCATCGGAAACCGCGTCAGGTGCCAAGTCCTTCTCGAAAATTCGCAGAGTTTTCGGGAAACCTCGTTAGCCAACTACCCAGTGGAGCATCCAGCACTGCCCGGGGAATGTCTGTTGAAAATCCTCGAAGGGTAGGATGGTTCAATTGAGAGGCACAAGGATCATCTGACTCTCAAGCCAAAGGCCAACTCCCACCATCTAATTAAGCAAGGACGTCAAGAGATCGCTTGACAAGCGAGCATTTCAAGTTGATCGCTGTCGAGTTATGATTTTGGTTGCGATCAACTGTCTCTGCAACTGGATGATGAAACCTTGTCCTCCAACTACCCTCGTTACGATGGGAGACGGTTGCGTATGTCCAACTACGGACCAGTAAATACTAGAGTGACCGGCTATCTCCAGCGGATACCAGCACTAAAGCCAACCTCCCAAGCTGATCGCTGTCAAGCAGACGACCTATCGCAAGCAACTACTTCAAAAAGACAAGGTTGAAATGTAACTTCAATCACTTTTGTCAGGAAGGCAGTTGTGAGCATAAGTGTGGCCATGGACCAATAAACACAGAGAAGAAACTACCTCCATAGAAGGTACAGTATGCAATTTTCCGCGATGTTCTCAGAGACGCACCGCCCGCGATGTTCTCAGAGACGCACCGCCCGCGATGTTCTCAGAGACGCACCGCCCGCGATGTTCTCAGAGAGACCGCCCGCGATGTTCTCAGAGACGGACCGCCCGCGATGTTCTCAGAGACGCACCGCCCGCGATGTTCTCAGAGACGCACCGCCCGCGATGTTCTCAGAGACGCACCGCCCGCGATGTTCTCAGAGACGCACCGCCCGCGATGTTCTCAGAGACCACCGCCAGCGATGTTCTCAGAGACGCACCGCCCGCGGTGTTCTCAGAGACCAACCGCCAGCGGTGTTCTCAGAGACGCACCGCCCGCGGTGTTCTCAGAGACCAACCGCCAGCGGTGTTCTCAGAGACGCACCGCCCGCGGTGTTCTCAGAGACGAACCGCCCGCGGTGTTCTCAGTCAGACGAACCGCCAGCGGTGTTCTCAGTCAGACGAACCGCCCGCGATGTTCTCAGTCAGACGAACCGCCAGCGATGTTCTCAGAGACGCACCGCCCGCGATGTTCTCAGAGACGCACCGCCCGCGATGTTCTCAGAGACGCACCGCCCGCGATGTTCTCAGAGACGCACCGCCCGCGATGTTCTCAGAGACGCACCGCCCGCGATGTTCTCAGAGACGCACCGCCCGCGATGTTCTCAGAGACGCACCGCCCGCGATGTTCTCAGAGACGCACCGCCCGCGATGTTCTCAGAGACGCACCGCCCGCGATGTTCTCAGAGACGCACCGCCCGCGATGTTCTCAGAGACGGACCGCCCGCGGTGTTCTCAGAGACGGACCGCCCGCGATGTTCTCAGAGACGGACCGCCCGCGGTGTTCTCAGAGACGGACCGCCCGCGATGTTCTCAGAGACGCACCGCCCGCGGTGTTCTCAGAGACGGACCGCCCGCGATGTTCTCAGAGACGCACCGCCCGCGGTGTTCTCAGAGACGGACCGCCCGCGATGTTCTCAGAGACGCACCGCCCGCGGTGTTCTCAGAGACCGACCGCCAGCGGTGTTCTCAGTCAGACGAACCGCCCGCGGTGTTCTCAGTCAGACGCACCGCCCGCGGTGTTCTCAGAGACGGACCGCCCGCGGTGTTCTCAGAGACGGACCGCCCGCGATGTTCTCAGAGACGGACCGCCCGCGGTGTTCTCAGAGACGGACCGCCCGCGGTGTTCTCAGAGACGGACCGCCCGCGATGTTCTCAGAGACGGACCGCCCGCGATGTTCTCAGAGACGGACCGCCCGCGATGTTCTCAGAGACGGACCGCCCGCGATGTTCTCAGAGACGGACCGCCCGCGATGTTCTCAGAGACGGACCGCCCGCGATGTTCTCAGAGACGGACCGCCCGCGATGTTCTCAGAGACGGACCGCCCGCGATGTTCTCAGAGACGGACCGCCCGCGATGTTCTCAGAGACGGACCGCCCGCGATGTTCTCAGAGACGGACCGCCCGCGATGTTCTCAGAGACGGACCGCCCGCGATGTTCTCAGAGACGGACCGCCCGCGATGTTCTCAGAGACGGACCGCCCGCGATGTTCTCAGAGACGGACCGCCCGCGATGTTCTCAGAGACGGACCGCCCGCGATGTTCTCAGAGACGGACCGCCCGCGATGTTCTCAGAGACGGACCGCCCGCGATGTTCTCAGAGACGGACCGCCCGCGATGTTCTCAGAGACGGACCGCCCGCGATGTTCTCAGAGACGGACCGCCCGCGATGTTCTCAGAGACGGACCGCCCGCGATGTTCTCAGAGACGGACCGCCCGCGATGTTCTCAGAGACGGACCGCCCGCGATGTTCTCAGAGACGGACCGCCCGCGATGTTCTCAGAGACGGACCGCCCGCGATGTTCTCAGAGACGGACCGCCCGCGATGTTCTCAGAGACGGACCGCCCGCGATGTTCTCAGAGACGGACCGCCCGCGATGTTCTCAGAGACGGACCGCCCGCGATGTTCTCAGAGACGGACCGCCCGCGATGTTCTCAGAGACGGACCGCCCGCGATGTTCTCAGAGACGGACCGCCCGCGATGTTCTCAGAGACGGACCGCCCGCGATGTTCTCAGAGACGGACCGCCCGCGATGTTCTCAGAGACGGACCGCCCGCGATGTTCTCAGAGACGGACCGCCCGCGATGTTCTCAGAGACGGACCGCCCGCGATGTTCTCAGAGACGGACCGCCCGCGATGTTCTCAGAGACGGACCGCCCGCGATGTTCTCAGAGACGGACCGCCCGCGATGTTCTCAGAGACGGACCGCCCGCGATGTTCTCAGAGACGGACCGCCCGCGATGTTCTCAGAGACGCACCGCCCGCGATGTTCTCAGAGACGGACCGCCCGCGATGTTCTCAGAGACGCACCGCCCGCGATGTTCTCAGAGACGGACCGCCCGCGATGTTCTCAGAGACGCACCGCCCGCGATGTTCTCAGAGACGCACCGCCCGCGATGTTCTCAGAGACGCACCGCCCGCGATGTTCTCAGAGACGCACCGCCCGCGATGTTCTCAGAGACGCACCGCCCGCGATGTTCTCAGAGACGCACCGCCCGCGATGTTCTCAGAGACGCACCGCCCGCGATGTTCTCAGAGACGCACCGCCCGCGATGTTCTCAGAGACGCACCGCCCGCGATGTTCTCAGAGACGCACCGCCCGCGATGTTCTCAGAGACGCACCGCCCGCGATGTTCTCAGAGACGCACCGCCCGCGATGTTCTCAGAGACGCACCGCCCGCGATGTTCTCAGAGACGCACCGCCCGCGATGTTCTCAGAGACGCACCGCCCGCGATGTTCTCAGAGACGCACCGCCCGCGATGTTCTCAGAGACGCACCGCCCGCGATGTTCTCAGAGACGCACCGCCCGCGATGTTCTCAGAGACGCACCGCCCGCGATGTTCTCAGAGACGCACCGCCCGCGATGTTCTCAGAGACGCACCGCCCGCGATGTTCTCAGAGACGCACCGCCCGCGATGTTCTCAGAGACGCACCGCCCGCGATGTTCTCAGAGACGCACCGCCCGCGATGTTCTCAGAGACGCACCGCCCGCGATGTTCTCAGAGACGCACCGCCCGCGATGTTCTCAGAGACGCACCGCCCGCGATGTTCTCAGAGACGCACCGCCCGCGATGTTCTCAGAGACGCACCGCCCGCGATGTTCTCAGAGACGCACCGCCCGCGATGTTCTCAGAGACGCACCGCCCGCGATGTTCTCAGAGACGCACCGCCCGCGATGTTCTCAGAGACGCACCGCCCGCGATGTTCTCAGAGACGCACCGCCCGCGATGTTCTCAGAGACGCACCGCCCGCGATGTTCTCAGAGACGCACCGCCCGCGATGTTCTCAGAGACGCACCGCCCGCGATGTTCTCAGAGACGCACCGCCCGCGATGTTCTCAGAGACGCACCGCCCGCGATGTTCTCAGAGACGCACCGCCCGCGATGTTCTCAGAGACGCACCGCCCGCGATGTTCTCAGAGACGCACCGCCCGCGATGTTCTCAGAGACGCACCGCCCGCGATGTTCTCAGAGACGCACCGCCCGCGATGTTCTCAGAGACGCACCGCCCGCGATGTTCTCAGAGACGCACCGCCCGCGATGTTCTCAGAGACGCACCGCCCGCGATGTTCTCAGAGACGCACCGCCCGCGATGTTCTCAGAGACGCACCGCCCGCGATGTTCTCAGAGACGCACCGCCCGCGATGTTCTCAGAGACGCACCGCCCGCGATGTTCTCAGAGACGCACCGCCCGCGATGTTCTCAGAGACGCACCGCCCGCGATGTTCTCAGAGACGCACCGCCCGCGATGTTCTCAGAGACGCACCGCCCGCGATGTTCTCAGAGACGCACCGCCCGCGATGTTCTCAGAGACGCACCGCCCGCGATGTTCTCAGAGACGCACCGCCCGCGATGTTCTCAGAGACGCACCGCCCGCGATGTTCTCAGAGACGCACCGCCCGCGATGTTCTCAGAGACGCACCGCCCGCGATGTTCTCAGAGACGCACCGCCCGCGATGTTCTCAGAGACGCACCGCCCGCGATGTTCTCAGAGACGCACCGCCCGCGATGTTCTCAGAGACGCACCGCCCGCGATGTTCTCAGAGACGCACCGCCCGCGATGTTCTCAGAGACGCACCGCCCGCGATGTTCTCAGAGACGCACCGCCCGCGATGTTCTCAGAGACGCACCGCCCGCGATGTTCTCAGAGACGCACCGCCCGCGATGTTCTCAGAGACGCACCGCCCGCGATGTTCTCAGAGACGCACCGCCCGCGATGTTCTCAGAGACGCACCGCCCGCGATGTTCTCAGAGACGGACCGCCCGCGATGTTCTCAGAGACGCACCGCCCGCGATGTTCTCAGAGACGGACCGCCCGCGATGTTCTCAGAGACGGACCGCCCGCGATGTTCTCAGAGACGGACCGCCCGCGATGTTCTCAGAGACGGACCGCCCGCGATGTTCTCAGAGACGGACCGCCCGCGATGTTCTCAGAGACGGACCGCCCGCGATGTTCTCAGAGACGGACCGCCCGCGATGTTCTCAGAGACGGACCGCCCGCGATGTTCTCAGAGACGGACCGCCCGCGATGTTCTCAGAGACGGACCGCCCGCGATGTTCTCAGAGACGGACCGCCCGCGATGTTCTCAGAGACGGACCGCCCGCGATGTTCTCAGAGACGGACCGCCCGCGATGTTCTCAGAGACGGACCGCCCGCGATGTTCTCAGAGACGGACCGCCCGCGATGTTCTCAGAGACGGACCGCCCGCGATGTTCTCAGAGACGGACCGCCCGCGATGTTCTCAGAGACGGACCGCCCGCGATGTTCTCAGAGACGGACCGCCCGCGATGTTCTCAGAGACGGACCGCCCGCGATGTTCTCAGAGACGGCACCGCCCGCGATGTTCTCAGAGACGGACCGCCCGCGATGTTCTCAGAGACGCACCGCCCGCGATGTTCTCAGAGACGCACCGCCCGCGATGTTCTCAGAGACGCACCGCCCGCGATGTTCTCAGAGACGCACCGCCCGCGATGTTCTCAGAGACGCACCGCCCGCGATGTTCTCAGAGACGCACCGCCCGCGATGTTCTCAGAGACGCACCGCCCGCGATGTTCTCAGAGACGCACCGCCCGCGATGTTCTCAGAGACGCACCGCCCGCGATGTTCTCAGAGACGCACCGCCCGCGATGTTCTCAGAGACGCACCGCCCGCGATGTTCTCAGAGACGCACCGCCCGCGATGTTCTCAGAGACGCACCGCCCGCGATGTTCTCAGAGACGCACCGCCCGCGATGTTCTCAGAGACGCACCGCCCGCGATGTTCTCAGAGACGCACCGCCCGCGATGTTCTCAGAGACGCACCGCCCGCGATGTTCTCAGAGACGCACCGCCCGCGATGTTCTCAGAGACGCACCGCCCGCGATGTTCTCAGAGACGCACCGCCCGCGATGTTCTCAGAGACGCACCGCCCGCGATGTTCTCAGAGACGCACCGCCCGCGATGTTCTCAGAGACGCACCGCCCGCGATGTTCTCAGAGACGCACCGCCCGCGATGTTCTCAGAGACGCACCGCCCGCGATGTTCTCAGAGACGCACCGCCCGCGATGTTCTCAGAGACGCACCGCCCGCGATGTTCTCAGAGACGCACCGCCCGCGATGTTCTCAGAGACGCACCGCCCGCGATGTTCTCAGAGACGCACCGCCCGCGATGTTCTCAGAGACGCACCGCCCGCGATGTTCTCAGAGACGCACCGCCCGCGATGTTCTCAGAGACGCACCGCCCGCGATGTTCTCAGAGACGCACCGCCCGCGATGTTCTCAGAGACGCACCGCCCGCGATGTTCTCAGAGACGCACCGCCCGCGATGTTCTCAGAGACGCACCGCCCGCGATGTTCTCAGAGACGCACCGCCCGCGATGTTCTCAGAGACGCACCGCCCGCGATGTTCTCAGAGACGCACCGCCCGCGATGTTCTCAGAGACGCACCGCCCGCGATGTTCTCAGAGACGCACCGCCCGCGATGTTCTCAGAGACGCACCGCCCGCGATGTTCTCAGAGACGCACCGCCCGCGATGTTCTCAGAGACGCACCGCCCGCGATGTTCTCAGAGACGCACCGCCCGCGATGTTCTCAGAGACGCACCGCCCGCGATGTTCTCAGAGACGCACCGCCCGCGATGTTCTCAGAGACGCACAGCCCGCGATGTTCTCAGAGACGCACCGCCCGCGATGTTCTCAGAGACGCACCGCCCGCGATGTTCTCAGAGACGCACCGCCCGCGATGTTCTCAGAGACGCACCGCCCGCGATGTTCTCAGAGACGCACCGCCCGCGATGTTCTCAGAGACGCACCGCCCGCGATGTTCTCAGAGACGCACCGCCCGCGATGTTCTCAGAGACGCACCGCCCGCGATGTTCTCAGAGACGCACCGCCCGCGATGTTCTCAGAGACGGACCGCCCGCGATGTTCTCAGAGACGGACCGCCCGCGATGTTCTCAGAGACGGACCGCCCGCGATGTTCACAGAGACGGACCGCCAGCGATGTTCTCAGAGACGGACCGCCCGCGATGTTCACAGAGACGGACCGCCAGCGATGTTCTCAGAGACGGACCGCCAGCGATGTTCACAGAGACGGACCGCCAGCGATGTTCTCAGAGACGGACCGCCAGCGATGTTCTCAGAGACGGACCGCCAGCGATACAAGTATTCACGGGCAGACAATGTCCCTGGAGAGAAAAATCAATCTCAGAAGCCCATTCTTACGGAAGGAATCCCCTGCGACGAGTCCTCCCGGGTAAACCAAAGATCTTGGAGCAGTGCAAATGGTTCGTTACATCCTAAGTCCGCGAACGTCGATAAACGTTTGTAAACGAGATCACCTATCCATAGTGACAGGTATCCCTTCAAAAAAAAGGCAATCCCTCCATTCCTGATCGGATTAAATAGGATAAGCTCCGATTGTTCCATGCGTAGCCTCGGAGTCTAAGTACCTCTGATACTTATATGTACAATCCGGAGGTTTTAGGGAGGACCTGACCGGGATGAAGGAGCCCACTAGCGGCCAGACCTATACCTGGGGTCTATGGGGAGGTAGGGTCTCTTTGGAGAACCCGATTTCCCCCAAGGGATGCAACCATCATCTGAGAAAGAGAGTCCTTGATGCATTGAAACAGGATTCAAACTTATCTGATTTACAACTTCAACAGGCTGAACTCAAGAGTATCCTTCACGAAGTAGGCTCTGTATGGTGCTAACTAGCTCTTGCTACTCCTCACAAGCGTGCGTGCGTCCGCGAGGTAGCACATGCAGATGGCGAAACGATCAGAACTTCGTCCACACCGATGAACCTCTGCTTCTCTGGGCGAGCGTGGCGAAGTCCACACGCGCGCTACTGTGGTACGTGCGCAGCTGGAAAAGCGAACAAACATTTGACATTTGTCAGCGGGAGGATCTTGCCTGCTGGCGTCAACAGTGAGTGTGTACCGATACACCGGACTCTCCCACACATCTAGGGACTGTTTGTCCGAGTGCATTATTAAAGGAACATGCTATTATTATCATTATTACTAGCAAAGCTACAACCCTAATTGGAAAAGCAAGATGCTATAAGCCCAAGGGCTCCAATAGGGAATAGCCCAGTGAGGAAAAGAAATAAGGAAATAAGGAAATAAATAAATTGCTAGAGGTGGATGAGCTGCCTTGTGCCTTCCTGCAGGAGGTGCATGCTTGGATGCTTGGATGGCAACGAGGAAGGCAGAAAGAGCTTGTCTATGAATGCTTGCTGTCACTGCATAAACATCAGAAAGAGTTGCATCTATCCTGTAGAATGTGTTGATCTTTGGCGATAACCTCTAAGGGTTATTTCTCATGAGCCTCGCTGTGCCCTGGGAGCACGACGGCGAGAGGCGGCGACCACAATTGGTCGGAGGGCATCACCATGTGAGTGCTCCAAAAAGCTCCTTAGCACATAGGGAGTAGAGAACTAAGGCAGGCAATAACTCCAAACTGTTATGTCTCAGAGACTCAGCGTGCCCCGCACGATGATGAGAGATAGCGAACATGAACGGTTGGCACAAAAATGATGTGTAGTGTACCAACCGTGAGTCACACGATCGTACCTAGTTCATTTTGTGCTTGTACCTTCGCTCTCCCCTCGCACTAAAAAGAACCTGAAAAATCCTGTCTGCTTTTCTCCTCTGTAACAGTGTTGATTTTTCAACATGAAAATTCTTGTTGCTTTGAGATTTTGTATATAAAGGAGACTGTTCTACAATAAACTCAACCTTTTCTCTCATCACGTCACAGTAGCAATAACCCCGTAGGGTTGTAGTTTATTCCTGCGCGAACACAAACCTTCGTCATTTATATGGGGCGTCTGTCTAACCCTCGATCCAAAAAATAAAGCTGACAATCTTAACCCGCTCATGGGAGAAGCAAGGTCGAGATGTCGGTCTCAGAAGGAATAAGTGAAAGGTATGAATGTCCATCCGGTCGCACAGGTGTTGGGAGGCAGCCTCCATTTCTGTGGCTGGGTCCGGTATTGGAGAGCAAGACCCGAGGAGTTTGTTGTTCAAGTACTGAACATGTCTATTATGGAGGAACCTCTCAAAGTCAAAAGACTCGTCGCCACTTGAGGATCCGGAGCCTTTGTAGGGTGATGGCCAGATCCCGTAGAAAACGGGAATATTCTGAACTGTGGCCGTCGTTCTAAAAACGATTTTGGCGGGAGAAGCTAACTTAAAAAACCCACCTAACCTATGCTAAAAGCCGTATCCTTACCCAGGGGGGCTGCGCCCCCCTGGACCCCCCCTTACACAACATATTTAAGATTCGTAGACCATTTCCAAACGTTTTTATTCTATACAAGATAACAGTCGGAGCAATAATAAGCAAATTAGGACGCTTGGCCGTAGCGCTACAAACTACCCGAGGATCCAAAGACATTCTGAACCAGCTATCGTCCCTTACCGGCTCATATTGCTATTACGTTCATCTTTCCAGGGATAAAACGAGTTGAAGAATGAACAGCATTTCCCTTTGCCCAATGATGTATCTCCACCGCAAGCTGATACATGTGGGTTACTGAGTCTCCTTGTTTGTTGATGTAAAGCACTAAGGTCACGTTGTTGCTCATCAACACTACTGAGTGGCCTTTGACAGTCACTGAAAAGTGGAGGAATGCTGGATACGTCACTTTCATTTCCAGGTTCTTTATATGGAAGGTCTTGCCCTCAAACGACCACATTCCTGAAATCTGTTCCTTCAGCAAGCGACGTCCCGAGCATCAATGAAAAGAAGATATTCTGGAGATAGAACCTGGCTAAAAGATTCCCTTCCTTCAGCCACTACAAGAGGTCTGTTCTCACTTCTTGAGGAATCTTCAGAAGTCAAACGTGGATTTGATATTTGTGACCACTGAAGAGTGATGATGCATTCGCCCGGAGGGAACTTATTTTCCCAAGGGAGGCGAGATGGCCCAGAAGATTCTGCCAGGAGTGGGATGGGAAGGATTCCTTTTCAATGAAAGGTGCTGCTATTTGCCTGAACCTTTGAACTCTAAGGATGGATATCCTCTGGCTTGGGACGAATCTATATCCATGCCCAAGTATCAGAGGCGGCGTCGAGGGATGAGGCTGGAATTCTAGATATAAGCGTATCCCCAGTTCTCTGCAAGAATCAAGGAGATCTCTGCGATGTGGAAGCTGTGAATTCGATTCTGCCAGGCGAGGCCAGCCATCCAGAGAGAGAGAGAGAGAGAGAGAGAGAGAGAGAGAGAGAGAGAGAGAGAGAGAGAGAGATAGAGAGAGAGAGAGAGAGAGAGAGAGAGAGAGATAATAACAGACAAGAATAATCGAGATAAAGATGGTAAATACTGACACAATGAGAGAGAGAGAGAGAGAGAGAGAGAGAGAGAGAGAGAGAGAGAGAGAGAGAGAGAGAGAGAGAGAGAGAGAGAACAGGTGAGTGAATTCCTGTGGATTTGTGGACAGGCTGAAGCAGAGCCCCTTGAACTGTAAGATTTTCTCTCTGAAAAAGATTACCTGTACTCGACTCAAAAGTGAAATGATTGTCAACTAGCTACTGCATTGTGAACATGTTCATCTTCATGAGCGTACGCAGGCCTACGAGGAGTACATGCAGCTAGCGAAGCGATCAGACCAACGTGGAGGGAACGAGAGGAGACAACGTGGAGGGAACGAGAGGAGACATTGTGGAGGGAACGAGAGGAGACAACGTGAAGGGAACGAGAAGAGACAACATGGAGGGAACGAGAAGAGACAACATGGAGGGAACGAGAAGAGACAACGTGGAGGGAACGAAACGACGGAGTACGAAGTCAAGCGTTATCACGCCGCCATCCAAGAACCACTGTCAATGGGAGGATGACCCTTCCCTGAAATCAAAAGCCAATTGTATTAACAGATGAGAGAGACTGAACGTCTTCTCTCAACCGAGCCAAAATAAAAAGGCGACTTGTTTTGGCTAGCGCGTGTGTGAGCGGGGCCATTGGTGCTAACTTCCCGCTACCTCGCAGTGAGTAGCTACACCTCGCTGAAAGTCTTAAGGCTAGTTTCAGCTGCCGCCGGAGTATATCTTCATAGTAATGAGCTGAGAGGTTTGTGCTTGGTGCCGGAACAACCTTATCTATAAAACCTGAACTTTTTAAAAACCTGAAAATCATAAAATGAGAGAAACTCAGACAATATGAGCAAATGGCTCTCAAGCTTTCGGTTAAAAAAAGCCCGTGTTCAGCCCTTGAAATAAGGCGTAATAATAATGACTGCGCTGTCCTATACCTGCATCACTCCAGAAATAGAAACAATAATTACTCTGTTTTCTGTTTTCTTACATCGTTTTATGTAATCAATAGAAAATTATTTGCCAATGGTAAGTGAATAGGCGGGTCTGTTTCTAGAATCTAAATAATGTAAAATATGTTAAGTATGGTCTCAATATTTGCATATAATTGTATATCTCTTTAGAAATTATGAATTTAAATATGTTTACAATTGAACAAAGATGAAATTATCATTCACACGTTGCGGCCTACATGACTTGCGGCTGAAGCCACCACGACCGGGAGCTACTAAAAGTCGTAAGAAATTGGCCGCCTTTCTTACATGGTGGTCATATTTTGATGTTTTTTGAGTACTTCTCTTCTAAGATATGTTATTTTATTTCATGTTGTTACTATTACAGTAAAAGCAAAATGACAATCTCTCTAAAAAGAAAAGTCATTAATCAGATGGTCCTACTAGTATTAACTTATGCCTCAGAAACATGAGCTACTTACAACTCAAAGAGCTATGGAAAGAATAATGATGGGAATAACACTAAGAGACAGGAAACAGCAACATGGATATGAGAGCAAACTGAAGTAGAGGATATTATAACCCTATTAACCCCAAAGGACGTACTGGTACGTTTCAAAAAAGCCATCCCTTTACCCCCATGGACGTACCAATACGTCCTTGCAAAAAAATGCTATAAAAATTTTTTTTTTCATATTTTTGATAATCTTTTGACAAAATTCAGGCATTTTCCAAGAGAATGAGACCAACCTGACCTCTCTATGACAAAAATTAATGCTGTTAGAGCAATTTTAAAAAAAATATACTGCAAAATGTGCTTGAAAAAAAAAATAACCCTTAGGGGTTAAGGGTTGGAAATTTCCAAATACCCTGGGGGTAAAAGGGTTAACATGTGAGAAAAAGAAATGGACACGGGCAGGACATACAATGAAAATGAAGGATAATATATAGACAACACGAATAACAGAATTGGGGTCTAGAGATTGTAAAAGAAGCAGGGGAAGGAAGACGATGGATCGACAATCTAAGGAAGTTTGCGGGCGTGGACTGGCACAGAGAGACCACAAACAGACGCGAGTGGAAGGGCATGTCTGAGGCCTTTGTTCTGCAGTGGACTAGTAACGGCTGATTATGATGACTATTGCATTATCATTATTGCCTATAACTCATATCATGTTCCTCAAATAGCTTTGCCATGCCCTGGCTGGCTTTGATCGCAAGCTAACATTATTTCACAACTCCCCTGCCAGAACAGAGGTATATGGACGTACAGCGGACATCAGCCCCGTGTGTCACTACCAAAATATCATAATTACCTGCTTTATAATGATTATCCTGACCAAGGATGCCATATTGTCTTACCTTATACAATAAAATACGTCATCTTCATTTCAGGAACTCATCGCCTAACCTGGGGAGGCAAATTAGAGAAATTAACGGCGAGTGAATCAATACATCATGGTATACAGAATGAAATATACATAGGTCAGCGGAATATATTCAATATAACAAATATTACAAGA
>NW_027169548.1:15000-20000 GCF_036898095.1 Palaemon carinicauda
GGCAGCTCAAGTGGCTGACGAATTTGTCTTGACTCATAGAACAGGTTCAGGCAATTTCGTCAGCAAAGATAAAAGTAATAATGTAGTAGAGTCAGCGAATTTTCATAAAGGAGTAAGAGGTGATAATAATAAGCCTAAGAATTCAGTGGTTCAAAATAATTTCCAGGCTAGTAACAATGGAAGATTCACGGGTAAACCTGGTACTCGTGTATTTTCCAATGGAGGTAGTACTGGTACAAGAAACAATAATGTGAAGACTTGTTTCTGGTGTAAGAAACCCGGTCATTTCCAGGCTCAATGTCAAGCCAGAACAAATTATCTTCAAAAAAATAATCCTGTGGCTTTAATGCCAAGTACATCTCCTGACGTAAAATTACCCATAATTAGTAGTGATACTGGTAGTAATTGTACGCCTGGAGATGGAAATAATAACCCACAGGAATGACTGAAGTATGATAAATACATATGGCCTGGTAAAGTAATATATAATTCTGTCATTATTGATGTTAAGTTCTTGAGAGATACAGGGTCTGCTCGTTCGTTAGTGCTGGAAAGCAGTTTGAAGGGTTTGGTGAAGTATTCAGGGAACTTTATTGTTCTGGGAGGTTTCCCGAACACAATAGTTTCGGCTCCTTTAGCAGAGGTAATGTTGTCATTCCCTGGGTATTATGGAAAGATCGAGTTGGCCGTTGTTGAGAGTCTTCCTATAGCTGGTATTGATGGCATATTAGGAAATGATATGGTTAATAGTGATGGCCAGGAATTATTTCCAATATTGTCAGTCAATAAGTGTCCAGTGGTGGTTACCACTAGAGCGGCAGCAAGAGCTGCAGACTTACTAAATAATGATGAAGAGTTAAATTTGAGTAGTTTAGAGGTAGATGTAGATGTAGGAAGACCCGGGTCAGTAGTAAGTAATGTAGTAAGTAGTGATAATATAATTCCAGATTGGGATCGAACAGCTTTTATTGAAGCCCAGAAAAGAGAGTATAATTTTAATTTGGGTGATACGTCTGACTTGACAAAGCCTCGATTCTGGGTAAAAAAGGGCCTGTTATATAGGGTGAGTCGTCCCCTGGTTGCTAATGATCCCCAAATATCTCGTATTGAGCAAATAGTGGTGCCTTCTCACTTTCAGAGACAAATATTAAATATATCTCATGATGATGCATTCTCTGGTCATTTTGGTGTCTGGAAGACGTTCCGTCGGTTGGCTAAATGTTTTTGGTGGCCAGGAATGAAATCGTCAGTAAAGCAATATGTGAAAGAATGTCCAGTGTGCCAAGTGGTAGGTAAACCTAATCAGACAATTGTAAAAGCACCTTTATATCCTATACCAGCTATTGGCGAGCCATTTAGTGAGCTAGTAGTTGATATAGTAGGTCCCCTGCCTAAAACTAAAACAGGTTTTATATATTTACTGACTGTGATGGATCGGGCATCGCGATTTCCCGAAGCCATTCCCATGAAGAAAATCACATCTAAGGCTGTATTTGACCAGTTGGTAATTTTCTTTTCGAGGTATGGAATCCCTCGTAAGATACAAACTGATTGTGGAACTAATTTTACTAGTAAGGAATTTCGAAGTAAGTGTGCAGGTCTGGCCATTCTGCACACTACTAGTGTTCCTTACCATCCAGAGAGTCAGGGAGTGGTGGAAAGATTCCATCAGACTCTTAAATCAATTTTAAGGAGATTTTGCTATGAGCATGGAGAGGAATGGGATAAGGGTCTTCCTTTTGCTCTCTTTGCTCTTAGGAGTCATCCAAATTCATCCACGGGCGTGGCTCCTTTTGAGTTAGTCTTTGGACATAAAATACGTGGTCCTTTAGAAATTCTATATGAAATTTTGGAGTCCAATCAAATAAAGGAGACGAACGTGGGTGAATTTATTGTTAACCTTAAAGAAAAACTTTCTAACGCCTGGAAGTTTGCTAGAGAAAATTTAGCTAACTCTCAGGCTGCTATGAAAAGTAATTATGACAAGAAAACTCCAGCACGGTCGTTTGAGCCTGGGGAATTAGTTTTGGTGTTGGGTACTGATTCGGATAACTTCCTTGAACCCAGGTATAAGGGACCTTGGAAGGTGTTGAGGAAGTTATCCGACCTCAATTATGAAATAGAAGCTCCTGGGACCAAACGAAAGTGTCGAATTTTTCACATTAACCGACTGAAACCTTATGTCTCTAGTAGATCTGATACTTTGGAAACCGGGTATGATTCGATTTCTTTGGTGGCAGAGGTGCTTCCTGATGGGTCTGATGAAATAATTAATCAAGTACCTTCAGATGCTCTATCAAAGAATGGGCAATGTTTGAATGGGTTGGATGAGCATCTGAAGCATCTTGATCTAAATCAAAGAAGGGAAATGGAAGGTTTAATTCATTCTTTTTCAGATTTGGTTAGAGACTCTCCCGGATTGACTAGTTTAATTGAACATGATGTGGTAGTAGGAGAAGCTTCACCAATTAAACAAAGCCCTTATAGACTAAATCCCACTAAAATGGATATAGTCAATAAGGAAATAGAATATATGTTGAAGCATGATTTGATACAACCTTCTATTAGTCCTTGGAGCTCCCCTATAGTATTGGTGAAGAAATCCGATGGACAGTATCGGATGTGTGTGGACTATCGCAAAGTTAATACGCATACTAAAAATGACTCCTTTCCCCTTCCTAGAATTGACGACTGTATAGACCGCATTGGTTCCGCAAAGTATATCACAAAATTGGATTTGCTCAAAGGCTACTGGCAAGTTCCTTTGTCCAATGGAGCAAGAGAGATTTCAGCATTTGTCACCCCATTCGGCTTGTATGAATGCAAGGTCATGCCTTTTGGGATGAGGAATGCTGCTTGTACTTTTCAAAGATTAATGAACCGTGTGGTCTGTGGATTAGAAGGTACTGAGATTTACATTGATGATCTTGTTGTCCACAGTAATGATTGGAAAACTCATTTACTCAGATTACGTGAAGTTTTTGAAGCTCTCCGTGCTGCGGGTTTAGTCATTAACCTCGCTAAATGCGAATTTGGTAAGGCTAAAGTTGTGTATCTGGGTCATGAGGTTGGTCTGGGTCATATAGCCCCAAAACAGGCTAACGTCGAGGCTATATCTAATTTAAAGAGACCGTGCAATGTTCGAGAAGTTCGAAAGGTGTTGGGTATGATGGGATATTATAGAAGGTTCGTTAGGAACTTTTCTGACATTGCCCGTCCCCTGAATGATCTTTTACAAAAAAATAAGAAATTCATTTGGACTAGTGATTGTGAAGAAGCATTCATAAGAATCAAGACTATTCTCATGTCTAAACCTATTTTGGTTTCTCCAAATTTTCAAGCTCCCTTTATAATTGCTGTTGACGCTAGTGATATAGGTATTGGAGGAGTTCTCTTTCAAAGGGGTGAAGACAGGGAGGTGTACCCAATATCCTACTACAGCAAAAAGTTGTTAACGGCAGAGCGTAAGTATTCAACTATTGAGAAAGAGGCTCTCGCCCTGATCCGTACCATATCTCATTTTAAACCATACTTAACTAATCTTTCTTTTCCAGTGGAGGTATGGACGGATCATAATCCGTTAGTGTTTATTGAACGGAT
This sequence comes from Palaemon carinicauda, assembly GCF_036898095.1. NCBI lineage: Eukaryota > Metazoa > Arthropoda > Malacostraca > Decapoda > Palaemonidae > Palaemon > Palaemon carinicauda. The sequence continues at coordinate 18,601 of NW_027169548.1, forward strand.
GAAAGGGTCTAACCAAAGAATTTTACGCTGGGCCTTGCAACTGCAAGAGCTCAACTTGGTAATTAAGCATATTAAAGGAACTGATAATAAGATCCCAGACACCTTGTCTAGGATGTAAAGTGTTTTTTTTTTTTTTTTTGGTCTTTCCCTGCCTCTTTCGCCCTGCTCGTTCCTCTTTGTGTTCATTTAGAGTGAAAGCAAGTGCTAACTTTATGGTTTATTCCGACATCGTTCCGTTGCTTCGTTTATTTATGCGATATTTTTTTTTTTGCCAGTGTTATTTTTAGTTTAAGTATTAGCTGTAAGAAATATTCTGTTCTATATTAGTCTTAGTTTCTTATTAGCAGATAGATAGCTCTTTGTGCCATTTATTATGACTTTAAGTTTTGGAAAGGACTTTCGGAATTTCGGAACTTTATCATTTTCTGTGATTTAATACATTTTGCTCTTGGCTTTAGGTTTTTTTTTCAGGTTCTGTGTTTAATTAGACTGTTTATATCTTTGTATGTTTAAGTTATATTTAATGCTGACCTTTTTGTTTCAGGATGTGTAATGCACCATTGTGTGTACTGTATTATATAATCCTATGCATGTTTATATTAAGGTTATCTTTACTTTTGAGATTTATTTTATCTTTAGATTTAATTGATTCTTTAGGATGTATAAAAATTTTTACTCTATTTGATAAAAAAAATTTTTGTAGGGGGAGAAAGGTATTAGATTAAAGTAAATTCATTATAATTTGATTATAAGTTGTTAATACTTTTCCAACCTTTTGATCTTTTTTTTAGTTTATTAATAAGCCAGCGTCATTCTTAGTTTGATGAACTCTGTAGAGAGTCATATGACTTCTCAGTTTTGTTTTTGTTTACCACCTTCTCCCCCGGTATTAGTGAACTACTGAAGTGCCTTATTAACGATCGCTGTTTTTCTCTCCTATGAGCTGTGTTGACTCGAGTGAAAGGCTTGATCGGATGGTGGTGATAAGTGACAGAGTTAGTTCGAGTTCCTACTCACAGTCTGACGCTCTGCCACTTCATCTTGGTGATCTTTGGAGTTTTTGAAGCACTTCCTTCGCTACTTTGTGTGTGGTCGCTGGTGTTTGTCACCCGCGACATTCATCAGTCACGTCCCTTCCCTCGTTCGTCGGAGGATTTGCGAACGAGTTGGCCCGTTTCTACCGAGAACGGTGCGGTTTGCGACGTGCGAGATCCGTTGCAGTCCCGGATTCTCGGAGGCTACCACCCTTGGCGTTCCTGTGGCATTTTGGATTGCCTTCGGGCATTGCAGCTTGATTTAGTTGACCTGCTCATCAGCGTCAGTGAGTTCTTGGAACTCGTGGAGATACGTAGGGCGGCATACTACAGGTATGAGATATTTTTATTGTTATTTACGACGAT
>NW_027169549.1:7500-17500 GCF_036898095.1 Palaemon carinicauda
AGCCGGGCAGGTGTAGTCTTCTGGTTCTTTTGCTGCCGGCTGGCATCGGTCTTGTACCTTTGCCGGCCGGCTTATGTCAGTCCTTGTCTGCCGGTCACCAAGAGTGTGGCCGGCAGCTGGGTACTACCTTGTGTAGTTGCTGGCCGGCAGCCATTGCCGGCCAACACTGGCTGTTACCGGCCGGCAGTTGCTGGCCGGCAGCCATTGCCGGCCAACACTGGCTGTTACCGGCCGGCAGTTGCTGCCGACCGGCACAGGCATTTGAACCAGAGTGCTGCCGCCCTATAGCTGTTAAGTAGTATACTTTAAAGCTAGTTGTGGTGTGTGCCGGCCGGCAAAGGCAGGCCGGCACACATCCCCCTATACTGTACTAGTATTCTTCTGTATAGCATATACAGTAAGAAGAAAACTATAGTAAGGGTTTTGGTACAGCACTGTATCTTCTAACACTATTGTGTTTTCTTGCACACCCCTTTGCTGTTGCCCTCAGATAGGAAGCTGAGTTCTTCCCTGTCTATTATCCAGGATTTTAAAATCATTGCTTAGGTGTGAGCTCCACCTGTTTCCTCTGGAAACCTTGCATTGGTTACTCTAGAAGAGATAAACCATTTTTGATTTTATTATCTGGAAGGCTGCAACAATGGGTTGTGAGGGAAACACAAGTGTGTGTCTTTCCTTTCTGAATTGTTATGCTATACTATGCATATCCAGTGATACATAGTTCACTTGATACTCATGGAAATTCCTTCTCTTTACAGAAGGACACTCCGAAGTGGGGAAGTGCTTTCTGCAATGTCAGCAGCAAGAACCTCTGCGGACATGAGTTTTGTAGGAGACACGCAGCATACGTTGTCTCCAAGGATGATCTCCGGTATTGGGACCCTCAGGTATGTACTGTGTGCACTAACCTAATTAATGAGACAATTAAATAGCTAGGAAGAAGCTTCGTACCTGGGTAACGGGCTTCCAAAAGAACACTTCTGGCCCTTATCTTCCAAGTGAGAAGATGAGGGCGTATCCTTCCCCTAAGGCATCAGCTGATGCAGTGATTCCCCAGCCTCAAGAGGAGATCCCCTAAGTTCAGATCCAGGTGGATGCTGAAGTCGCGGTCGCGATGCAAGACATCCAGCTAGATGACAGGATGTCTGATGTGGACGGGTGTCAGGAGGAAGACCTCCTGGCAGAAGCCCAGGATGAAGTTCAAGCCCCTCTACATCGGCCGGTCTCCCAGTAGAGCTGGGACAGGCCCTCTCTTCTATTGTTGGAATGATCCAACAATTGCAGAAGGAGAATCAGGAGAAGGCGGCTGCAATGGAACTGTGAATGCAGTGCCTTGCAGAATCACATGGGCCCCAGAAAAAGCTCAATGTGAAAGACCTTCCTTTGTGCTCAGATGCTAACCCATGGAGGTATGCTGAGCACATGCCGATGACAACTGGAAAGATCGTCATCTCGGATAAGCTGGGCTCAGTTCCCCTGGAGGGTGTTATTCTGGCCCAGCAAGGCATCATATCCGGACTGTTATGTCCGGCTGAGGAAGGAACCAGCTTCAAAGGAGGAGACAGAGCCGAAGGAGGTCATAGTGATGGACCATGCTAAGGCTCAAGCTCTACTTTCATCCTCGATGAAAGAGAGGGGCTTCTCTAACTCAAAGGTAGCTGCATTGAATAGGAAGCTCCCTTCCTTTGTGTCCTCGCCTATTAGAACCTTCCCCTTTTTACAGAAAAGGTTTCTGGCTGTTCTAAAAGCAATCGAGGCCGGCAAGTCTTGCCCCTCCCTAGAGGAGTGTAAACCCTTGTCGCTGACCCTGCCTATGGACCACAAAGACTGGAAGAACGTCCATCTTACGTTCTCAGTGGGAAAGTTGGAGGCTGATATTGCCGGACGTCAGTTCGGCAAGGACCCCCCTAAGCTGTCTGACTTTCTTTTGCGAAGTGAGTTCGATACAAAAGAAAGACTGACTGCCTCAATGTCTCTTCAGACTACTCTCGAGACGATGGCAAGTGACCCCAAGGTCCATGAAATGTTCATGGTAGTGGCCAAGCCTCATCTGGCCACAGTGACGAAGGACCTTTATGGCTTCGTCAAGGCAAGGAGAGCTTGTAGGGAGTTCGTGTTTACCTCGGCTACGGTGAGGCACGAGCTAAAGAAACTAATCTCCTCCAACATTTGGGGAAAAGACCTTTTTCCCTACCGACTTGGTCAAAGAAGCTGTTGATAAAGCCGCCTTGGAGAATAGAAACCTTCTCCAGAAGTGGGGCCTGGCTATCAAAAGAAAGTCTTCCCCGGATGAGGGTTCTCAACCAAAGAAGAAGACTATGAGGACTAGGCTACCGTCTCGGCCAGCCAAGCCTCTTAGACAGCAACAGCAACTGCAATTGCCAATCCCCCCAGTGCCCCAGATCGTGGCACAAACCCCGACCACCTTTCAGTGGGTACCCCAGGCCGTGTCGACACAGTCCACGGCATTCACCCCAGCGTTCGAAGGGCAGTCTACTTCCTTTCGAGCAAAGCCTAGAGGAGCAGCCAGAGGCTCGTCTAGACGCCCCTCAAGGGGAAGGGGATTCAGGGGTGGTCATGGTCAGGAAGGCAAGACCTCAGGACGGCAGTCCAAGCGAGGTGATACCGGTAGGAGGGAGACTTCTGAAATTTCGGGATCGGTGGACCTTCGATCCCTGGGCCCACAGCCTACTCAGAATGGACTGGGCGGGAGCTGGTACAGCACTCCACCCCCGTGCCTTCGGTTTTTCCAACACTCCACCCCCGTTATGGAGGAGTACGTTCAAGAACTGTTGGAGAAAAAGGGTGAAGCCCATCAATTTCTAAGGGAGGCTGTTTTGTGTTCCCAAGAAAGACTCGGAAAAGCTCAGAGTCATTCTGGACTTGTCGCCACTTAACAAGTTCATAGTGAATTGCAAATTCAAAATGCTAACACTGCAACACATAAGGACCTTACTGCCCAGGAGGGCATATTCCGTCTCTATAGACTTGTCAGACGCCTACTGGCACATTCCAATTAGCCATCGACTCTCCCCCTACCTAGGGTTCAGGCTACAACGAAGACTATACGCCTTCGGAGCCATGCCATTCGGGCTAAACATAGCCCCAAGGATTTTTACGAAGCTTGAGAGCGTAGCTCTCAAACAATTTCGCCTAAAGGGAATTCAGGTAGTAGCCTACCTGGACGACTGGTTGGTGTGGGCAGCATCCGAGACAGAATGCTTGCAAGCTTCCAGTCAAGTGATCCAGTTCCTAGAGTACCTAGGCTTCAAGATCAACAGAAAAAGTCTCGACTTTCTCCATCTCAAAAGTTCCAGTGGCTGAGAATTCACTGGGACCTTTTGTCACACCGTTTCTCCACCTCGGCGAAGAAAAGGAAGGAGATAGCGGGTTCTGTCAAGAGACTTCAAGATTCCGAAAGGATATCAAGACACGAGCAGGAGAGAGTACTGCGCTCTCTCCAGTTTGCTTCGGTGACAGACCCAGTGCTAAGAGCACAGCTAAAGGATGCAATCGGAGTTTGGAGAAGTTATGCATCAATCGCGTGAAGAGATCTGAGAAGACCAGCCGCTTCGGCTAAGTACTCTTCTCAGGCCTCGGTCCCAAGCCAGACATCTAAAGAAGTCAGGTTCTTCTTCAGCCACCTCCCCCGTCGGTGACGATTCACTCAGACGCCTCGAAGGAGGGATGGGGAGGTCACTCTCATCGGAAAAAAGTCCAGGGGACTTGGTCCAGGCTATTCAAGACCTTTCACATAAAACTTTCTAGAAGCTAGGGCAGTGCTCCTTACCTTAAAGAAAGTCTCCCTGCGTCATTCGATCCACATAAGGTGGTGATTGACAGCGAGGTAGTTGTGAGATACTTGAATCGACAAGGATCGAGGTCACCACCTCTCAACCAGGTGATGTTGGCCGTCTTCCGATTGGCGGAAAAGAAGAAGTGGTACCTGTCGGCAGTTCACCTTCAAGGAGTCCGCAATGTGACAGCGGACGCTCTATCCAGGTTCACACCGATAGAGTCGGAATGGTCCTTAGACGCAGGATCATTCTCCTTCATTCTGAATCAGTCCCAGAACTGCAGATAGACCTCTTTGCGACGAAAGACAACAAGAAGTTGCCCCTGTACGTGCCCCGTACGAGGACCCCTTAGCGGAAGCAGTGGACGCGATGTCCCTCGACTGGAACAGATGGTCCAAGATTTATCTGTTCCCTCCTCACAACCTTCTGTTGAGGGTCCTCAACAAACTGAGATCCTTCAAAGGGTAGCGGCAATAGTGGCCCACAAGTGGCCGAACAGCGTGTGGTTCCTCCTGGCATTGGAACTGTAGCTGAAGTTTGTACCACTACCAGATCCAGTTCTGACCCAGCGAGCCCAGAAGTCAACTGTCTGCGCTTCATTACAGAAAACCCGGACCCTGCAGCTCATGATTTTCTCTCCCTAGCGGTGAGAAAGCGTTTCGGGATTTCGAAAGCCAGTATAGACTTCCTTGAGGAATATAAGTGCAAATCTACTAGAAGGCAATGAGTCATCTTGGAGAAAATGGGTGGCCTTTTGTCAAGGCGAAGATTCCGCAGGAGATCTTGACAGACTTCTGCTTATCTTTTTTCCCCACCTCCATGGTCAAGGGTTGGCAGCGAACACGATTTCAGCGTGTAAGTCTGCTTTGACAAGACCCATTCTATATGCCTTCCAGGTCGACCTAGGTAACGAGATCTTTAATAAAGTCCCGAAAGCCTGTGCTAGGCTCAGACCTTCAGCACCTCCAAAGCCCATTTCATGGTCTTTAGACAAGTTCTTCATTTCGCTTCTCTGTTGAGCAATGAAGAGTGTGCGTTAAAGGATTTGACACAAAAAGTTATTTTCCTATTTTGCACTCGCGTCCGGGGCCAGGGTTAGTGAGATTGTAGCCTCTCGAGAGAGGCAGGTCGTGTTCAGTTCCTGGATGGGGAAGAACTGAACCTGTTTCCGGATCCTACGTTTCTCGCCAAGAATGAGTTACCCACCAACAGGTGGGGTCCCTGGAGAATCTGCCCTCTGAAAGAAGATGCATCTCTATGTCCAGTAGAATGCCTAAAGGTCTATCTTCATAGAACTTCAGACTTCAAGGGTGGTCAACTATTCAGGGGAGAAACATCAGGCTCAAATTTATCTCTGAATCAACTCAGAGCGAAAATCACATATTTTATTCGCAGAGCGGATCCTGACAATACACCCGCAGGTCACGATCCGAGGAAAGTTGCCTCATTCTTAAATTTCTTTAATTGTATGGATTTTGAACATCTCCGTTCATACACTGGCTGGAAGTCTTCCAGAGTGTTCTTTCGCCACTATGCGAAGCAAGTAGAGGAACTAAAAGAGATCTGTGGTAGCAGTGGGTCGCGGTGTTAACCCTACTGTTTAACTCTGCGAGGAACAGTGGTCTTAATTGGGACGATTAATTCCAGGGTGAGTGTGTAGTTACATACTGTACTACAAACTAAGTGAGGGCACTGTGTTGCCCATCCAGACTGTTCCATTTCCGAAGGTGAACCTAGCATAAGTGCAGACATGTGTGCCGAGCGTTTCTAACGCTAATGTCATTGATTTGTAATACAGGCTTTTATGACTTTGATACCTCGGTATCTTAAAAGTGGCATCTAATGTTTTTTCTTTCAGACAAACAAGCTCTGTTTACTATCATACTTATGCTTATAGTTTTGGGTTATCCTCTTCTTATATATATATATATATATATATATATATATATATATATATATATATATATATATATATATATATATATATATATATATATATATATAATTGTGGTTAACCTGTCTATTTATTGCCTGTCAATAATCTGGTTCTTGAGAACCTTGCGTCTCCTTCACCTGTGTCAATTTATTGGTATAATTGAGCATTCGTTCTATGTACCTTATCTGGGATAATTTTAATAGAATTGTTCCTTTATGCAAGCTATGTTGCATTGGTTTTCCTCCTATGCGGATATAAAACCTTTGTCCAATACAAGTATTGTGCGGAAAACTGGTCGATATTTCATATTGACGCAGTGGTCCTTTACAAACTATGCTTTACTTAATATAGGGCGAGACCACTATATTAGCTTGCCTGGTATTCATACATAGATATATGTACTCTTCGAGACTTTTCCAGAGTCTAGTAGGACTCTTCCCTGTAGGGGGCAGGAAGCTCTAACATAGTTTATAGTTAGTTGAAAAGATGTATAACGGTAACATCTTAGGTCTCTAGGTCTAGTCGACCGGGAAAAAATTACCTCCGGGGAGTACGGCACGTTCTGAGAATCCACAGATACAGTAATGCTCTGGTACACTTCCATTAGGACGACATGGCTGGAGCCCAAAAAACGGATTTTGAGCGAAGCGAAAAATCTATTTTTGGGTGAGATGGCCATGTCGTCCTGATGGACCCGCCCTTGCCTTTCTAAGAAAGGGCTGTAGGACCCCTCCCTACATACAGTATCTGTAGCACCTCGTGTACGCTACAAGGAATACAGATGGCACCAGGATTGGCGCCAGGCACGCATACGAATCGGGGGATAGGGAAGCCTTGGGAGCGGCTCCCCTTTTTCTTTCCCGAATTCGTATCTCGTCAATCACCTCCTGCGAGACGAAATCTCTGTCCAGGATGTAGATTGCCATGTGACGTGTCTAGAATACGTCCTCTGATATGTCGCGATATCCCTTTCACGAGGGATACTCGCTCCAGGAGTTAGAATTCTGGTACCTGAAGGTAAATTCTCTGGGAATATCGCCGTAGTTGTAATATACCCTAGGAAGCTACCCTATAGGAACTTCCATCAGGACGACATGGCCATCTCACCCAAAAATAGATTTTTCGCTTCGCTCAAAATCCGTTATATATATATATATATTTACTCCTCTGAATATCGTCATAGAGTTTATCATAACTGTGATATAGAAAATTATTTTAAAAGCTTTGAATGATTTCTTCATATAGAGCTATCTCTATATATATCTATCTATATATATATATATATATATATATATATATATATATATATATATATATATAAAATATATATATATATATGAAATATATATATATATATATATATATATATATATATATGTGTGTGTGTGTGTGTGTGTGTGTATCTTCTTTCCAACTATTAATCGAAGCTCACAATTGAGGTATAATGATGGACGAAAATATCCTGTTTTGACATCACAATTCTAAAGACCAAATGACGAAACAGGATTTTAATATTGAATATTGAATATTAAATTTCTTTCTTATCTAAATAGCATAATTTCCTTAATAAAACGTAATAAAGATATGGATAAGAATAAATAGATTAGGAAACAAGATAGCAATAGTATAAAATACTTATTAATTTCAAGAAAACGAATAAAAAAATATATGAAACTGGTCACTGTTTTCGCGCGCTTATGACTAATCAGAACCCGGTTATAATGAACCAACGTCGTGATTTAAAGGTCCCGTCTTTGAATGGGGGAATTTAAACCATTCATTCGCCGAGTGTAGTTTAAAGACATTTAAACTCGGGTGAGCCATATGGGCTCTTTAAATTCCCAACATTTAATCCCTCTTCGTGTTGCTATGTGTGTTTCAACGCTATTATTATTATTATTAGTAGTAGTAGTAGTAGTAGTAGTAGTAGTAGTATTATTATTGTTTTCGTTGATGTTGTTGTTGTTATTAGTGATGCTCCTGGTATTATTATTATTATTATTATTATTATTGTTGTTGTTGTTGTTGTTGTTATCAATGCTGTTTTTGTTTTTATTATTATTATCATTATTATTATTATTATCATTATTGTTATTATTATTATTATTATTATTATTATCATTATTATTATCACTAGCTAATCTACACACAAGGGCTTCAACGGGGGAAAAATAACCCAGCGAGGAAAGGAAACAAGGAAATAAACTACAAGAGAAGTAATTTACAGTTAATATAGAATATCTTAAGAACAGTAACAGCATTAAAAGAAGGAAGTAAACGCGCAACTCCGTATGGTAAACTTCTATTAGTAAACTTTGACAATCACGAGATAAACTTGAGAATGAAAGAGACCTTTGATCACGAGAATGCAATATATAAGATTATGTTTTGGTCTCATGATTGTCCTCTGGATTATCACGAGACTTAAAGGCATGAATGGCAGAGGCAGGGGACAGTGACATAGCCCCAGCAAGCAGGACATTGCCCAAGAGACTGACCATATATTATATGATCAGCGCCTAAGCCTCCTCTCCACCTAAACTAGGACCAAGGAGGGCCAGGCAGTGGCTGCTGATGACTCAGCAGATAGAGCTATAGGCTCCCCCAAACTGCCCAACCTTAGCTCGCAAGGATAGTAAGGTTGCAGATACTAATGGCACTAACGAGTCTGAGCGGGACTCAAACCCTCGACTGGGAAACACCAGGCAGAGACGTTACCAATCAGGCCGCAGCAACCCTTAAAATAATAATAATAATAATAATAATAATAATAATAATAATAATAATAATAATAATAATAATAAAAATAACAATAATAATAATAATAATAATAACAAAAGCATTGAAACAAGAACAAAAAACATAGAATAAAAAAAATAAATTAAATTAGTGTTTTCTTACATCTATGCACAAGTTATGACATGAGACTGGGCACAAAAATGAGTAAATATAGATAAACTAGTGTACGTGATCCGTCAGAAATGACAGCTAGATATTTAGGTGGATATGCACACACATGCATACGCACACGCGCACACAGATTCAACCCCTCTCACCCCCTCCTCCTTTGGTCACGTGCTGATTCCTGGGTTGTCGTGAGACATAAAAAAGAAGAAGAAGAAGAAGAAGAAGAGAGCCAATCTGGTTAGATTTTCCATATTCTTAGAATATTCTATTTTGAATATTCATTACTCATCTAGTAGTTTATTTATTTCCTTGTCTCCTTTCCTCACTGAGTTATTTTCCTGTTGGAGCCCTTGGGCTTATAGCATCTTGCTTTTCCAGATAAGGTTGTAGCTTAGCTTGTGATGATAATAATAATAATAATAATAATAATAATAATAATAATAATAATAATAATGTGTTCAGTATCTAAGGCACTATCACTGTCCCTTGCTTCTGCCATTCATGAGTGACCTTTAAACCTTTAAGGTTCTTTCTTTATCATATCATCTGTATCATGAATGAAAACGATAATATGAGCATCTCTCTCTCTCTCTCTCTCTCTCTCTCTCTCTCTCTCTCTCTCTCTCTCTCTCTCTCTCTCTCTCTCTCTCTCTCTCTCTCTTCGTGATAAAAAGTCTTCTAACGAAAGAATAATGAGACAGAAGACAGGCTTTTACCATTATTGCTTCAGTGGGAAACATTAATATCTATTGAGCCTCCGATATTCTCTCTCTCTCTCTCTCTCTCTCTCTCTCTCTCTCTCTCTCTCCTCTCTCTCTCTCTCTCTCTCTCTCTCTCTCTCTATTCAAGGACTCTTTAAAACTCAACAAGCAGTCATTTACTTTTACCTGGGTTTATATTAAACAAAATAAGCTGTCATTAATTTTATTTGGTCCTCTAGCTAACTCTATAAGCTGTCATTTACTTTGACCTGGTTTTATACTAAACTCAGTAAGCTGTCATTTACTTTGACCTGGTTTTATAGAAATCTCAATAAGGTGTCATTTACTTTGACCTGGCCTTCTAGCTAACTCAATAGGCAGCCCTTTACTTTGACCTGATTTTATACTAAATTCAATAAGCAGCCCTTTAATTTGACCGGTTTTATACTAAACTTAATAAGCAGCCCTTTAATTTGACCTGGTTTTATACTAAATTCAATAAGCAGCCCTTTACTTTGACCTGGTTTTATACTAAACTCAATAAGCAGCCCTTTAATTTGACCTGGTTTTATACTAAACTCAATAAGTAGCCCTTTACTTTGACCTGGTTTTATACTAAATTCAATAAGCAGCCCTTTAATTTGACCTGGTTTTATACT
>NW_027169549.1:20000-35000 GCF_036898095.1 Palaemon carinicauda
AACAATGGTAGGTCGCCAGTCAGCAATGATACAAGGAATACTGACAAATATATGTATTTACAATAACATTTAAATAAAAATTAATAAAAGAAAAGGGGAGCACAACAGCTAATTATTTATATTATAATTTATGCCACGAGGAGCTTCGGGTGGAGTTTGGCGGGACCGTGGATGAAACTCCAGCACAGCAATCACGTTCCCTGGAAGGGGGAAATAAATTGAATTATTATCAGCACACTTACTTCTACCGGCTGGGAACACGATGAAGTCGTGTGGTTAAAACTTTTAAGCAAATTAAATGAAAATGCCAAGCTTAGGGATTTAAACGTTACACATGGGAATCAACACTGTCACAGGGTGAGTTAATTAAAACTAGGACTAAACGGCACACGTGGTCTGGGTATAGGGGATAGGATACAAGGTTCAGTGGGTAGGATTTCTTTAGAGGATAAGGAAAAATGGGGTGTGATAAGGATGGATGGGAGGTTGGGTAAGGATATTGAAAATCTCAAAATCAGACACCTTACCTTTAGTAAAAAGGACACTGGTATCCTTCCCTTATGGAAAGATGTAGACAGAGGTCCTGCCTCCCTGATGTCTTGAGGGTGAAGAGCGATGGTGTTTCCCTCAAAGACGTTGAGTGAAGAAAGAAAGGGAGATGTTCTCCTAATGGAGGTTGAGATAAGAAGAAAGATCTCCAGTTTTCCCTGGGTAGATCAACCCCACTTGACCCCCAATTGAAGGGGGGCGGGTAGGGGGGATTGGCCTGACCGCTGTCCTATTGGTCAGGCTTGGTCACGTGTCCCCACATCCTTCACAGCTCGCTTCCCTCCTCCTGGGACCTCGATGTTGTCACGTGACTCGTAGAAGGTAGCTGAAATTGAGATCTCAGGGGGAGTAGACTGGTATAGGATGGTGGGAGGGGGGTGAGACTCTGGGTAGGGTCTCAAAACTCGTGGCATTTCGACCCATGCTTGCTGGCGGGGTCTTTTGTTATTTGAAAAAAAGTGGCGTAATGACCGCCATTACTAACAGCCCCCCATTTTAGCAGAGATTTTGTCCTAAAACAGGACAAGAACTCTGCAAGCAAGGTCTGAAGCCACTAGCCTTAATGATTCCTCCCTCAGTGAGTCTCACCACGATAATGGATAAATATCTAAGCTGCAACTAGGGTCATCATTTTACGTTATTTTGACAGTAAATTAACTTTAAGTGCCACATAGAAATAAGTATGCTGGCTGTGAGGCAGCAACTGAAAAAATTAAAAAATGCAAAATTGAAAATTAAAATGTAAAAGATGGTTAAAGTTAAGTGACCTAGTGCAGTGGTAGGCATAAAATTAAAGAAAATTGGCATATATGCAAAAAAAAGGATAAAATAAATACATGAAAATGAATTAAATACAAATAATGATGCCAAGATGGCTCCTCAAGTTTATCTACCTGGGGAGACACCAAGGCCAATAAATATTTTTTCATACAAACTAAATTTACCTACTGACTATGGCTACGCTATGGACATGGCACTGTGCATTGGGCACTAATGCCGGGAGAACACATCTCTCTCATACGAGTTCTTTAGGCGCTTGACCTTCCAGTTGTAGTTCTGGAGGTCTATGCCGCACCTCATGAGCCCTTTATTCCCATTACGTAGCTCAGTCAAGTAGTTTAGATGGTTATGGTCCGTTAGGAATGTCTGTGGGAAAACATGGTCAGCGCGATAGGAACCAAGGTGCTCAAGAGATGAGCCCATGCCTGAGAGTTCTTTCTCTTGAGTTTGGAGTTTTTCCCATGTCTGGAAGAAATTTATGCTGCCATTTATGTAAACTCCACAGTTGGGAATTGCTGCTTGCACCTGGTGAAGCCAAAAATGAATTATGAGTATGGTCAGAGGTCGTGACTCCTCTGCCATGAAGTGGCAACCTTCGTCCTTCTGAAATGTGGCTAGGAAGCCATACCAATAAAAGAATTGTGTCATCTCTGTAACACTTATGGATGGGATAAGTTGGAGCGAGGCCCTCGGCACGGTTTTCTTAGAGTTACCGATGACTTGGCACGGATGGCAAGAGGGTGCGGAAGCCTTAACACCCTTTTGCAAGCCCGGCCGGAAGAAATGGGGCTGCAGCAGTTGGGTTGTGCGATTCACCCCAGAGTGCCCTCCCAGTCCCTCATGGGCCATTCGTAGCACCGACAAGCGGGAATTATGGGGGACAACTATATGCTGGCGCAGGGCCTCAGCAGGATCGTGAGAACCTCGGGTGATCTTAAGGGGCACCTCATCCTTTAGCAGGAACTCAGCCTTAGAGGGGTCATTCATTTCCACCTCGTTCGAGTTGGCGGGTGCCCTGTTGTTTACCAATGTCTCATCCAGCAGTGGGAACCTGATGAGCTTTGTCTGGCTCCTTGGGGTCTCGGCGCTGATGGGTGGTTCGCCTCTTGCCTGCTCTGAGACCTCTGGCCTGGTGATTGAGATAGCCCTATTTCCAGGGATGTTCAGTGGCACAGTTTCACCCGGATTGAATTTGCGGGTACTCGGCTCAGACTCACGGTGGGAAAAGGGAGACCCCTGGCCCTCCTCTGAGGTCTCTGGCATGATGCTTGGAGTAGCCCTACCCCCTGTGGTGGAAAGTGGCACACCTTCACCAGAAGTAACTTCTGGCGTACGAAGCTCAGACTCACTGCTGGAGGAGGAAGACTCTTTGGCCTCCTCACTTAGCCAAGCTACCTCACCAAGGTCAATGTCACCGAGCCAGTCGTCTTCCCATGCAGGTTGCGTCCTAACAGTTTTAGGCTCCGGCTTGGCAGCCTTCATGCACCTGAGGGGCACTCGCTGTACACCCTTCACGGGCTTTTGACCCAAGCATGAGTTGTAGCCCTCATGTGCAAGTTCACTCCCTGCCCCCAGTCCGCACTTCTCGCTGAGCTGGGACGTGGTCACCTTCAGTTCCACTGTAGGGAGTTCCTCGGTGAACCCTTCAATGAAGTGGGTCCTTCTGCGATTGTCCTGCTGGACTTTGGCAACATTGGGTTGAGGTGGCAAGTGATTGAGTTGTGCCAATCGGGCGTCCATCTCCTGCATTCTCAATTCATGCACTCTCTCTCTTTCATACCGCATCCTTTCTTGCTCTGTTCTTCTCCGGGCTTTGTCTTCATTCATGAGCTCCGCACATACCTTCGCAATGCTTCTCCCTCATAGCCTTGTCTTTCTGCCAAGTCCACAAATGCACTGATTTCAGCAGCAGTCATTTTGCTAAGTTTTTGAGGAGACAGCGACAAGAAAAACTCAACAGCACAAGGTACGATGTTGACCGTGCCAGAAATTACACGGAGGGGAAAGACGCTCTAGCCTTATGCAAGGGTCTCATGGAAGGAAGGATGAAGATGGAGCTGGGCAAAATGCACAATGGCTGAGAAAAATGCCTTTCGAGAAAGAATTATCACCAAATAGCATGCCTTGCAAGTAATTGAACAAGAGCCTAACTTGAAAACCAGGGCCACGACAATGGGTGAGCTTAGGCTGTTCGGTTGTAATTCGTCCAAACAAATAACGATATATATGACAACTGTACTACACAATAAAAACGGAATCACAACTATACAGTAGGTGACCCTCTGGGGTAGTCAGGGAAAAAATGAGATCACAACTATGGGTGAACCTTTATACTATTCATAAAAGAAATGGAATCACCACAATGGGTGAATCTCTATGCTAGTACAAAAAAGAAAAAAATGGAATCACAACAATAGGTGAATCTCTATGCTAGTCATAAAAAAACGGAATCACAACAATGAGTGAATCTCTATGTTAGTCTTTAAACAATTGGAATCACAACAATGGGTGAACATCTATGCTAGTCTTTTGAAAAAAAATGGAATCACAACAATGGGTGAATCTCTATGCTAGTCATAAAAAAACGGAATCACAACAATGGGTGAATCTCTATGCTAGTCTTTAAAAAATTGGAATCACAACAATGGGTGAATCTCTATGCCAGTCATATAAAAATGGAATCACAACAATGGGTGAATCTCTATGCTAGTCATAAATAAATGGAATCACAACAATGAATGACCCTCTGTGCTAGTCTTAAGGAAAATAAAAGGGAATCTCCACGATGTGTGACCCTCCTATGCTAGTCTTAAGGAAAAAAATGGAATCTCCACGATGTGTGACCCTCCTATGCTAGTCTTAAGGAAAAAAAATGGAATCTCCACGATGTGTGACCCTCCTATGCTAGTCTTAAGGAAAAAAAATGGAATCTCCACGATGTGTGACCCCCCTATGCTAGTCTTAAGGAAAAAAATGGAATCTCCACGATGTGTGACCCCCCTATGCTAGACTTAAGGAAAAAAAATGGAATCTCCACGATGTGTGACCCTCCTATGCTAGTCTTAAGGAAAAACAATGGAATCTCCACGATGTGTGACCCTCCTATGCTAGTCTTAAGGAAAAACAATGGAATCTCCACGATGTGTGACCCTCCTATGCTAGTCTTAAGGAAAAAAAAGGGAATCTCCACGATGTGTGACCCTCCTATGCTAGTCTTCAGGAAAAAAAAGGGAATCTCCACGATGTGTGACCCTCCTATGCTAGTCTTCAGGAAAAACAATGGAATCTCCACGATGTGTGACCCCCCTATGCTAGTCTTCAGGAAAAACAATGGAATCTCCACGATGTGTGACCCCCCTATGCTAGTCTTCAGGAAAAACAATGGAATCTCCACGATGTGTGACCCTCCTATGCTAGTCTTCAGGAAAAACAATGGAATCTCCACGATGTGTGACCCTCCTATGCTAGTCTTCAGGAAAAACAATGGAATCTCCACGATGTGTGACCCTCCTATGCTAGTCTTCAGGAAAAACAATGGAATCTCCACGATGTGTGACCCTCCTATGCTAGTCTTCAGGAAAAACAATGGAATCTCCACGATGTGTGACCCTCCTATGCTAGTCTTCAGGAAAAACAATGGAATCTCCACGATGTGTGACCCTCCTATGCTAGTCTTCAGGAAAAACAATGGAATCTCCACGATGTGTGACCCTCCTATGCTAGTCTTAAGGAAAAAAAATGGAATCTCCACGATGTGTGACCATCCTATTTAAGGAAAAAAAATGGAATCTCCACGATGTGTGACCCTCCTATGCTAGTCTTAAGGAAAAACAATGGAATCTCCATGATTTATGACCCTCCTATGCTAGTCTTAAGGAAAAAAATGGAATCTCCACGATGTGTGACCCTCCTATGCTAGTCTTAAGGAAAAAAAATGGAATCTCCACGATGTGTGACCCCCCTATGCTAGTCTTAAGGAAAAAAATGGAATCTCCACGATGTGTGACCCTCCTGTGCTAGTCTTAAGGAAAAAAAATGGAATCTCCACGATGTGTGACCCTCCTATGCTAGTCTTAAGGAAAAACAATGGAATCTCCACGATGTGTGACCCTCCTATGCTAGTCTTCAGGAAAAAAATGGAATCTCCACGATGTGTGACCCTCCTATGCTAGTCTTAAGGAAAAACAATGGAATCTCCACGATGTGTGACCCTCCTATGCTAGTCTTAAGGAAAAAAAATGGAATCTCCACGATGTGTGACCCTCCTATGCTAGTCTTAAGGAAAAAAAATGGAATCTCCACGATGTGTGACCCTCCTATGCTAGTCTTAAGGAAAAAAAAGGGAATCTCCACGATGTGTGACCCTCCTATGCTAGTCTTAAGGAAAAACAATGGAATCTCCACGATGTGTGACCCTCCTATGCTAGTCTTCAGGAAAAAAATGGAATCTCCACGATGTGTGACCCTCCTATGCTAGTCTTAAGGAAAAAAAATGGAATCTCCACGATGTGTGACCCCCCTATGCTAGTCTTAAGGAAAAAAATGGAATCTCCACGATGTGTGACCCTCCTATGCTAGTCTTAAGGAAAAAAAAATGGAATCTCCACGATGTGTGACCCTCCTATGCTAGTCTTCAGGAAAAACAATGGAATCTCCACGATGTGTGACCCTCCTATGCTAGTCTTAAGGAAAAACAATGGAATCTCCACGATGTGTGACCCTCCTATGCTAGTCTTAAGGAAAAAAAATGGAATCTCCACGATGTGTGACCCCCCTATGCTAGTCTTAAGGAAAAACAATGGAATATCCACGATGTGTGACCCTCCTATGCTAGTCTTAAGGAAAAACAATGGAATCTCCACGATGTGTGACCCTCCTATGCTAGTCTTAAGGAAAAAAAATGGAATCTCCACGATGTGTGACCCTCCTATGCTAGTCTTAAGGAAAAACAATGGAATCTCCACGATGTGTGACCCCCCTATGCTAGTCTTAAGGAAAAACAATGGAATCTCCACGATGTGTGACCCTCCTATGCTAGTCTTCAGGAAAAAAATGGAATCTCCACGATGTGTGACCCTCCTATGCTAGTCTTAAGGAAAAAAAATGGAATCTCCACGATGTGTGACCCTCCTATGCTAGTCTTAAGGAAAAACAATGGAATCTCCACGATGTGTGACCCTCCTATGCTAGTCTTAAGGAAAAACAATGGAATCTCCACGATGTGTGACCCTCCTATGCTAGTCTTCAGGAAAAAAATGGAATCTCCACGATGTGTGACCCTCCTATGCTAGTCTTCAGAAAAAAAAATGGAATCTCCACGATGTGTGACCCTCCTATGCTAGTCTTCAGGAAAAACAATGGAATCTCCACGATGTGTGACCCTCCTATGCTAGTCTTAAGGAAAAAAAATGGAATCTCCACGATGTGTGACCCTCCTATGCTAGTCTTCAGGAAAAACAATGGAATCTCCACGATGTGTGACCCTCCTATGCTAGTCTTCAGGAAAAAAATGGAATCTCCACGATGTGTGACCCTCCTATGCTAGTCTTCAGGAAAAAAATGGAATCTCCACGATGTGTGACCCCCCTATGCTAGTCTTAAGGAAAAACAATGGAATCTCCACGATGTGTGACCCTCCTATGCTAGTCTTAAGGAAAAACAATGGAATCTCCACGATGTGTGACCCTCCTATGCTAGTCTTAAGGAAAAAAAATGGAATCTCCACGATGTGTGACCCCCCTATGCTAGTCTTAAGGAAAAACAATAGAATCTCCACGATGTGTGACCCCCCTATGCTAGTCTTAAGGAAAAACAATGGAATCTCCACGATGTGTGACCCTCCTATGCTAGTCTTAAGGAAAAACAATGGAATCTCCACGATGTGTGACCCTCCTATGCTAGTCTTCAGGAAAAACAATGGAATCTCCACGATGTGTGACCCCCCTATGCTAGTCTTAAGGAAAAAAATGGAATCTCCACGATGTGTGACCCCCCTATGCTAGTCTTAAGGAAAAAAATGGAATCTCCACGATGTGTGACCCCCCTATGCTAGTCTTAAGGAAAAACAATGGAATCTCCACGATGTGTGACCCTCCTATGCTAGTCTTAAGGAAAAAAATGGAATCTCCACGATGTGTGACCCTCCTATGCTAGTCTTAAGGAAAAACAATGGAATCTCCACGATGTGTGACCCTCCTATGCTAGTCTTAAGGAAAAACAATGGAATCTCCACGATGTGTGACCCTCCTATGCTAGTCTTAAGGAAAAACAATGGAATCTCCACGATGTGTGACCCCCCTATGCTAGTCTTAAGGAAAAAAATGGAATCTCCACGATGTGTGACCCTCCTATGCTAGTCTTAAGGAAAAACAATGGAATCTCCACGATGTGTGACCCTCCTATGCTAGTCTTAAGGAAAAAAAATGGAATCTCCACGATGTGTGACCCCCCTATGCTAGTCTTAAGGAAAAAAATGGAATCTCCACGATGTGTGACCCCCCTATGCTAGTCTTAAGGAAAAACAATGGAATCTCCACGATGTGTGACCCTCCTATGCTAGTCTTAAGGAAAAACAATGGAATCTCCACGATGTGTGACCCCCCTATGCTAGTCTTAAGGAAAAAAATGGAATCACCACGATGTGTGACCCTCCTATGCTAGTCTTAAGGAAAAACAATGGAATCTCCACGATGTGTGACCCTCCTATGCTAGTCTTAAGGAAAAACAATGGAATCTCCACGATGTGTGACCCCCCTATGCTAGTCTTAAGGAAAAACAATAGAATCTCCACGATGTGTGACCCCCCTATGCTAGTCTTAAGGAAAAACAATGGAATCTCCACGATGTGTGACCCTCCTATGCTAGTCTTAAGGAAAAAAATGGAATCTCCACGATGTGTGACCCTCCTATGCTAGTCTTAAGGAAAAACAATGGAATCTCCACGATGTGTGACCCTCCTATGCTAGTCTTCAGGAAAAAAATGGAATCTCCACGATGTGTGACCCCCCTATGCTAGTCTTAAGGAAAAACAATGGAATCTCCACGATGTGTGACCCTCCTATGCTAGTCTTAAGGAAAAACAATGGAATCTCCACGATGTGTGACCCCCCTATGCTAGTCTTAAGGAAAAAAATGGAATCTCCACGATGTGTGACCCTCCTATGCTAGTCTTAAGGAAAAACAATGGAATCTCCACGATGTGTGACCCCCCTATGCTAGTCTTAAGGAAAAAAATGGAATCTCCACGATGTGTGACCCCCCTATGCTAGTCTTAAGGAAAAACAATGGAATCTCCACGATGTGTGACCCTCCTATGCTAGTCTTAAGGAAAAAAATGGAATCTCCACGATGTGTGACCCTCCTATGCTAGTCTTAAGGAAAAACAATGGAATCTCCACGATGTGTGACCCTCCTATGCTAGTCTTCAGGAAAAAAATGGAATCTCCACGATGTGTGACCCCCCTATGCTAGTCTTAAGGAAAAAAATGGAATCTCCACGATGTGTGACCCTCCTATGCTAGTCTTAAGGAAAAACAATGGAATCTCCACGATGTGTGACCCCCCTATGCTAGTCTTAAGGAAAAAAATGGAATCTCCACGATTTGTGACCCCCCTATGCTAGTCTTAAGGAAAAAAATGGAATCTCCACGATGTGTGACCCTCCTATGCTAGTCTTAAGGAAAAACAATGGAATCTCCACGATGTGTGACCCTCCTATGCTAGTCTTAAGGAAAAACAATGGAATCTCCACGATGTGTGACCCTCCTATGCTAGTCTTAAGGAAAAACAATGGAATCTCCACGATGTGTGACCCCCCTATGCTAGTCTTAAGGAAAAAAATGGAATCTCCACGATGTGTGACCCTCCTATGCTAGTCTTAAGGAAAAACAATGGAATCTCCACGATGTGTGACCCTCCTATGCTAGTCTTAAGGAAAAACAATGGAATCTCCACGATGTGTGACCCTCCTATGCTAGTCTTAAGGAAAAAAATGGAATCTCCACGATGTGTGACCCTCCTATGCTAGTCTTAAGGAAAAACAATGGAATCTCCACGATGTGTGACCCTCCTATGCTAGTCTTAAGGAAAAACAATGGAATCTCCACGATGTGTGACCCTCCTATGCTAGTCTTAAGGAAAAAAATGGAATCTCCACGATGTGTGACCCTCCTATGCTAGTCTTAAGGAAAAACAATGGAATCTCCACGATGTGTGACCCTCCTATGCTAGTCTTAAGGAAAAAAATGGAATCTCCACGATGTGTGACCCTCCTATGCTAGTCTTAAGGAAAAACAATGGAATCTCCACGATGTGTGACCCTCCTATGCTAGTCTTAAGGAAAAACAATGGAATCTCCACGATGTGTGACCCCCCTATGCTAGTCTTAAGGAAAAAAATGGAATCTCCACGATGTGTGACCCTCCTATGCTAGTCTTAAGGAAAAACAATGGAATCTCCACGATGTGTGACCCTCCTATGCTAGTCTTAAGGAAAAACAATGGAATCTCCACGATGTGTGACCCTCCTATGCTAGTCTTAAGGAAAAAAATGGAATCTCCACGATGTGTGACCCTCCTATGCTAGTCTTAAGGAAAAACAATGGAATCTCCACGATGTGTGACCCTCCTATGCTAGTCTTAAGGAAAAACAATGGAATCTCCACGATGTGTGACCCCCCTATGCTAGTCTTAAGGAAAAAAATGGAATCTCCACGATGTGTGACCCTCCTATGCTAGTCTTAAGGAAAAACAATGGAATCTCCACGATGTGTGACCCTCCTATGCTAGTCTTAAGGAAAAACAATGGAATCTCCACGATGTGTGACCCTCCTATGCTAGTCTTAAGGAAAAACAATGGAATCTCCACGATGTGTGACCCCCCTATGCTAGTCTTAAGGAAAAAAATGGAATCTCCACGATGTGTGACCCCCCTATGCTAGTCTTAAGGAAAAAAATGGAATCTCCACGATTTGTGACCCCCCTATGCTAGTCTTAAGGAAAAAAATGGAATCTCCACGATGTGTGACCCTCCTATGCTAGTCTTAAGGAAAAACAATGGAATCTCCACGATGTGTGACCCTCCTATGCTAGTCTTAAGGAAAAAAATTGGATTTGTAAAAATGTGTGGGTGCGTTCTTGCAACACCACCACTTGCAACCCTGTGACTTAAAGCAAAGTTTGTATTTATACTTAAAGTATAACAAATTAAATAAACAAACAATGTCACGAAGATTGCTTAATGCTTCGTTAAGAACATCAACCCCTTTACATACTTTCCCTTTAATAAAAACAAAATGAGTTTAAAAAATTACACCTCCAAATATTTTATCTAAATGATCCTATACCCTGACTGAAAAAATGAAATTGAATGTGATATCATAAATCCTTTATCTTTAGGTTAACAATGTTACACAATCTTACGAAAATTATCCCTTTCAAAAATGTACATAAAAATAATACCCCACGAAAGTAACAAAATGAAATTGCATACCCTTACTGTAAAAAGGAAAAATTGAAATAAAGAATGCCACGTGTGCTTACGGTTACCAACACAGGAAATTAACACGTGTTTTAGTCTACCACGGTTTCTTCCTAAAATTTCGTAAATTTCAATTCACTTAGTTTTAACACGAAATTAAACAATCACTCACTGCACAATATATATGAATGAAAAAATTTATCCTTATCAATAATGTACATGAAAATAATATCCCACGAAAGTAATAAAATGAAATTAAGAACCCTTACTATCAAAAGAAAAAAAAATCGAAATAAGGAACGCCACGTGGTCTTACCGTTACTCTACAGAATTATGCCTCACGGCCGTAAAACGTTTACGTGAATCGTAAGCCAAAGGTTCCGATATGAGACTAGCCTGTATCCTAGCACTAAAGATAAATGAGAAAATATTCCATGCACAAAATTAAATTATTGATGTGCGCGAATCACTTACCAATGTACAATAATTCGACTAAAATCTCGGGTCTGCATAGAATTGGTAAACAATTGACAAAGATAATAATTGCAGACAATATTAAACCTTGGCTTCGTTCGGAAACACGGCGATGGGCTGAGTTATATCAGGTTGGCCATGTTTTGAAATGAACACGTGCTCAGCCTGCCACGGTCTTTGTCCTAATATTTCGTAAGTTTCACTTCACTTATTTTCTTTTTTAACCACAAATAACACAATAAGACATTCACCTAATGCACAATATATTTAATAAATGGGAAATTTTAACACTGTGATAATAAACACTCAGAAAAAACAGAACACAAATTCTTCTCACGCGGTTGGCTATCCTGCTAAACAATGGGACTAAAATCTATCACGTGGTATTCAAAACAAAAGGGTTCGCGGTGCGAACACATGCACTAATAAACACAAAACTTTAACAATGAGAATAGAATGCTTTTGCTGTTTTCTTCCACGGTTCCAACTCCGGTGATTATATAATTTACTTGAAATGAAATTGAGGTTCGTCAAGTCGCTAAAGACAGAAAAAGGGGGTAATTTGACTTTGATAAAATTAATTTGAAATTACTGTCTTAGCGAATCCTGGCATTTGGTCGCCAATATGTTACGGGCCACTAGTTCGAGTCCGGCCTTGCTTAAGGGACTCAAGGGCCATAACAAAACAAATAACAATGGTAGGTCGCCAGTCAGCAATGATACAAGGAATACTGACAAATATATGTATTTACAATAACATTTAAATAAAAATTAATAAAAGAAAAGGGGAGCACAACAGCTAATTATTTATATTATAATTTATGCCACGAGGAGCTTCGGGTGGAGTTTGGCGGGACCGTGGATGAAACTCCAGCACAGCAATCACGTTCCCTGGAAGGGGGAAATAAATTGAATTATTATCAGCACACTTACTTCTACCGGCTGGGAACACGATGAAGTCGTGTGGTTAAAACTTTTAAGCAAATTAAATGAAAATGCCAAGCTTAGGGATTTAAACGTTACACATGGGAATCAACACTGTCACAGGGTGAGTTAATTAAAACTAGGACTAAACGGCACACGTGGTCTGGGTATAGGGGATAGGATACAAGGTTCAGTGGGTAGGATTTCTTTAGAGGATAAGGAAAAATGGGGTGTGATAAGGATGGATGGGAGGTTGGGTAAGGATATTGAAAATCTCAAAATCAGACACCTTACCTTTAGTAAAAAGGACACTGGTATCCTTCCCTTATGGAAAGATGTAGACAGAGGTCCTGCCTCCCTGATGTCTTGAGGGTGAAGAGCGATGGTGTTTCCCTCAAAGACGTTGAGTGAAGAAAGAAAGGGAGATGTTCTCCTAATGGAGGTTGAGATAAGAAGAAAGATCTCCAGTTTTCCCTGGGTAGATCAACCCCACTTGACCCCCAATTGAAGGGGGGCGGGTAGGGGGGATTGGCCTGACCGCTGTCCTATTGGTCAGGCTTGGTCACAAGTCCCCACATCCTTCACAGCTCGCTTCCCTCCTCCTGGGACCTCGATGTTGTCACGTGACTCGTAGAAGGTAGCTGAAATTGAGATCTCAGGGGGAGTAGACTGGTATAGGATGGTGGGAGGGGGGTGAGACTCTGGGTAGGGTCTCAAAACTCGTGGCATTTCGACCCATGCTTGCTGGCGGGGTCTTTTGTTATTTGAAAAAAAAGTGGCGTAATGACCGCCATTACTAACAATATATATATATTTATGTATATATATTGACAGCAGTCCGGTAGGATATATGAAAAGAAGTATGGACCAAGGTCTTATGACCTTGAGGAGGTGTAATAATAACACGAAAGCGCTTGGTCAATTCTTCATTTCCTTTATCCTCTTAGTCTGCTGTTATCTTGAGACATCACACGTTCCAGCAATTTGTCATATATATATATATATATATATATATATATATATATATATATATATATATATATATATATATATATATATGTATATATATATATATATATATATATATATATATATTGTATATATAGATATATATACATATAGATATAGATATATATACGTATAGATATAGTTATTTCCAGCTCTTCATATAACCGTAAATCTCTGCAAGTTTCATTACCCTACGATTAAAATTATGGCCAGGAAGCTTTTCACAAACAAACACACATATACAAACACAAACACAAACAGGGGGTAAATCATAACCTCCTTCTAAACTTATCGCTGATTCAGGGAATTGAACATTTTGCTTGACCATGACCTTGACCATTGACCTTGAACTTCCAAAATTTAATAATTTCCAGCTGTTTGCAAAGCAGTTAATCCCTTCAAGTTTTAGTACCAAACAGGGGTTAAAACATCACCTCCTTCCAAACTTATGGCTAATTACGTGAATTGGACAATTTTGATTGACCGTGACCTTGACCTTTGACCTTAACCTTCCAAAATTCAATTATTTCCAGCTTTTTACATAACAGTTAAACACTGCAAATTTCATTACTCTACGATTGAAATTGTGGCCAGAAAGCTATTCACAAACATATACACGTAAGCAAACACAATCAGGAGTGAAAACATAACCTCCTTCCAACTTCGTTGGCGGAAGTAATAAGACAAACACATCTGCTTCGACAAGCAGAGGTCGATATGGCCATCCTCTTCAAATGGTGACTCGGTCCCAAGTTTGTTTCTGAGAAGTTGCAGGGAAAAAAAAAAAAAAAACGTTCCAAGCGAAAACATCCGTGTTTGACAACGCTCTCTTGTGTATATACATGTCCTTCCTCTAAGTTCACTCATTACGAACATCGTCTTGGCTTCTCTCGGAGACTTTTGAGACACTCTTGAAGTCAAGGAGACAGAGCACCGACTGAGAATACCAAGTTGGTGTTTCTTCCTCCGAGCGCCAATATAAATGCTAATATCTTCCTCTAAAAGAGAAGAATTTAATTGATGTTGCCTTTGATATTTCGTCGTCAGATGATTGTAAATTTAATGCATTTAATTGTAAATTTAATGCATTGCTTCAACTTCAATATGTAGAGTTTAAACGTTTAAAGGCCGCTCATGAATGACAGAGGCCAGGGACAGGGACATTTTGCCCTATAAGGCAGGACAATGCCCTAGAGACTGACCTTATATATATATGATCGGCGCTCAAGCCCCATCTCCACCCAAGCTAGGACGAAGGAGGGCCAGGCAGTGGCTGCTGATGACTCAGCAGATAGACCTACATGCTCCCACAAAGCCCCCATCCTTAGCTCACTAGGATGGTGAGGTTTCAGCGACCAGAGGAACTAACGATTTTTATGGGGACTAGAACCCCAGTCTGGCGTTCACCAGTCAGGGACGTTACTACATAGGCCACCATAACCATTAGAATTCCCTGTCTGGAGCTAAGACTGAAAACGGTTTAAATGACTCCCCGCTTCAGAAGACCCCCGTCAATTCAAACTACTCCCAGTAATTTGAATTTAGGTTCAGTTTACTCCCCGTCAATTCAAACTACTCCCAGTAATTTGAATTTAGGTTCAGTTTACTCCCCGTCAATTCAAACTACTCCTCGTAGTTTGAATTTAGGTTCAGTGTACTCCCCGTCAATTCAAACTACTCCTCGTAGTTTGAATTTAGGTTCAGTTTACTCCCCGTCAATCCAAACTAGGTTCAGTTTACTCCCCGTCAATCCAAACTAGGTTCAGTTAACTCCCCGTCAGTTCAAAC
>NW_027169550.1:0-7500 GCF_036898095.1 Palaemon carinicauda
TCTCTCTCTAGTTTACACACCCCCAAACACTAAGGAGTTTGACATAATAATAGAAAAAATAGGTGATATATGTAGAAACCATAATGACTGGAATATACTCCTATCCGGAGATTTTAACTTTCCTTTCGTGGATTTGAAAGAACGGATAGAAGAAAGTGGTTGTATGTATACATATAAAACAGATAGTAATAGTAGCGCAGAAGATAAGAGGCAATTTGAAAAGCTTCAAGATATGCTATTAGAACATAATATGCAACAAATAAACCACATTCCAACAAGAAAGGAAAATGTCCTAGATCTAGTATTTGTGAATGAGGTGAATTATGTTAAAGAAATAATAGTATATAACACGGGAATTTCAGACCACAATGTCATAGAATTGATAGTTCATTCCAAAGCAAGTGATCACAGAATTAATAAAAGCACAAAACTTTGGGAAGGATATGGAAAATATAACTTTTACAGTAAGAATATAAAATGGTCAGAAATAAATGAAGAACTGAATAAAGAATGGAAAAATGTATTTATAAGTGATAATATACAGGTAAATACGGATATACTGTACAAAATACTGGAGAAAATTGTTGAAAAATATGTACCGAAAAAAAAACAATAAACAAAAGACGTGCATACCAAGAGACAGAAGGATCTTATTTCAGAAAATTAAAAAGAGGAAGAAAAATCTTGCAAAAGAAAAAAATGTGTGGAAAATGAGGGAAATAAAATGTAAGATAGAAAATGCAGAACAAAAGATTATACAGTCGAAAGAAAATGAAAAAAGGGACTTAGAAGAAAGGACACTTCAAAATATAAAAAGAAACCCCAAAGTACTTTACTCCTATGCAAAAAAGATGAATAAAAGGAGAATAGAAATAGGCCCTCTAAGAATTGAAGGACGGCTAACGAATGAAAAAAAGGAAATATGCAACATATTAGCAGAAAAATATAAGAGTGAGTTCACGCCAAGAATTGCGAATGAGAATAATGAAACAGAAATGAGAGAAGAAAATGTTGAATATCTAACGGATATAGATATTAATGAAGCAGATATTGTCACGGCTATAAACGAAATTAAAAATGGATCGGCAGCCGGACCAGATGGAGTTCCAGCGATTTTGTTAAAAAAAAACTGCAAACACTATCGCGAAGCCACTTGCAATACTGCAAAGACAGAGTATAGATATGAGCGAGATATATGTTAAACATAAATTAGCTTATATAACCCCTATCTTCAAAAGTGGATCAAGACTAGAGGCAAGCAATTATAGACCTGTTAGTCTAACATCACATATTATGAAAGTGTATGAGAGGGTAATAAAAAAGAAAATAATGAACCATTTGGTCAAAAATAATTTGTTTAATATGGGTCAACACGGTTTCGTACCTGGAAAAAGTACACAGACCTAACTGATAGCTCACTATGAAAACATATACAATAATATGATAAATGAAAAAGACACAGATGTGATCTATCTATATTTTGCAAAAGCCTTTGACAAGGTAGACCATAACATATTGGAGAAAAAAATGAGAAAGCATAATATTGTGGGAAAGATAGGAAAATGGGTAAAAGAATTCCTGCAAAACAGAAAACAGATAGTGGTTGCAAATGACGAGAAATCAGATGAAGCCCAGGTAATATCTGGTGTGCCCCAAGGTACGGTATTAGCTGCACTGCTATTTGTTATTATGATCTCAGACATAGACTGTGATGTTGAAAACTCCGTAGTGAGAAGTTTCGCCGATGACACAAGAATAAGTAGAGAAATTACTTGTGATGAAGATAGGAACTCACTACAAAGAGATCTAAACAAAATATATGAATGGGCGGAGATAAATAGGATGGTATTTAACTCCGATAAATTCGAATCAATAAATTATGGAAACAGAGAAGGAATGGTGTATGCATACAAGGGACCTAATAATGAGACAATCACAAACAAGGAAGCAATTAAAGACCTTGGTGTAATTTTAAATAGGAATATGTTATGCAACGACCAAATAGCAACACTGTTGGCTAAATGTAAAGCAAAAATGGGAATGTTATTCAGACACTTTAAAACAAGAAAAGCTGAACACATGATTATGCTTTACAAAACTTATTTGTGTAGTACACTCGAGTACTGCAATGTGATATGGTACCCACACTACCAAAAGGATATTGCGCAAATAGAGAGTGTACAAAGGTCCTATACTGCTAGAATAAAAGAAGTTAAGGACCTTGATTACTGGGAAAGACTGCAATTTTTAAAACTATACAGTCTAGAAAGGAGAAGAGAACGCTACAAGATAATACAAGCATGGAAGCAAATAGAAGGAATTGCTGAAAACATCATGGAGCTTAAAGTATCAGAAAGAGCAAGCCGAGGTAGATTAATAGTGCCAAAAAGCATTCCAGGTAAACTGAGAAAGGCGCACAGGACATTAATCCACTACGCACCAGCATCGATAATGCAGCGACTATTTAATGTGCTGCCAGCTCATCTAAGAAACATATCAGGAGTGAGCGTAGATGCGTTTAAAAATCATCTCGATAAATACCTAAGATGCATCCCAGACCATCCAAGACTGGAAGATGCAAAATACACCGGAAGATGTATTAGCAACTCTCTGGTGGATATACGAGGTGCCTCACACTGAGGGACCTGGGGGAACCCAAACAAAAAATAAGGTAAGGTAAGGTAAGGCTCTCTCTCTCTCTCTCTCTCTCTCTCTCTCTCTCTCTGGAGGTAACCTTATTACATATGTAAAATACCACTCTCTCTCTCTCTCTCTCTCTCTCTCTCTCTCTCTCTCTCTCTCTCTCTCTCTCTCTCTCAATGAAACCTCATTTGATATAAAAGAGCATAATATAAAGTTTATGGGGAATATCAGAGGAGTTCATCCGTATTTTCTCAACTTATTCCAAATTTTCAAATCCAACTACTTTTGTTTTTTTCTGAATCATGAGTGATATTAAGGAAATGAAAAACATATGGTATTAGGTTGAGCAGAGTGAGACTCTTACGGAATTCACAAATCTTAGCCTTACAAGATTTCTATTTTAAAAAAGAAAAAGATTCTTCGTTTGCATATTATGATTAAATGAAATACATGAGTGAAGATATATACATAAAAGTTGAATATACAGTAAATGCTGGAATTCTCGAAGGATTCTTTATGGCAAGTTAGTTCGAAAACATAAGAGTCTCATATGTAAGGACCATTCACTTTATAGGTTCTGTATCTGAGGGATGAAAACATTTATAAAGTCTATATATGATGCTTCTCAAAATGGAAAACAAAAATAAATAGATAAATAAACCAATAAATAGATAAATAAAACCGTATGAAAATTATTAATATATTATATGTCGATGGGAGAAAGCTAATCAATAATAATTAAAAGCAAATATATCTGCATTTCTTAAATTTTTTGGTATTTTTCTTTAAATTTTTTATCTGATTGTCAAAGAGTTTTTCATCTATTTATTGGCTTTGTTTCCCGAATTGGAATAATTTCCAGGTTTACCTGTGCAATTCTGGTGATCGTTTAAAACTCCTCTCTCCAGGGTTCTTATCTAATTATAATTTTTTATTTTATTTTCTTTTTTTTGTGAATTTCTTAGATTTAATTTAATTAGTCTTCACGATTGTTTCAGGTTAACATCAATGACAACTCACTTACTACTTCTCATATTGACAAATCTATCCCGTACAGATATCACCAATACCTATTAAAAAATATGCATGAAATTTAATCAAAATGTTAAAATAAATTAATAACTCAGGCCAGCAATTATCACTTACTAAACTCACTCTTATGTCTCAATATTTATCAAAGATTAAAAAGCTTAGATCATCTTTTTACTTATTTCCAGCCTAAATAACAGAGCCATTCATAATTTCTCACCGCCCTTTCATTCTAGTTTTACTGAGTGTCGACGAATCTGCAAATAATTCACGAACATTAGGTTTGAGGGCACAAAAATGTACCAGCAAGGAACTTTGAAGAACTAGAAAAAAAAAAAATACTTGGTGTGATTTCAGAACTTTTCGCATGAGTATTCTTATGGAAAAAAAAAAAACTCATTATCGCCTGGTAATAGAAAATTCATCTAAGACTTTTATGGAAAAAGAAACAAATATCATGACCATCAGAAATATCATCACTTTCACAGTGCAAATTTTGCCCAGCAATGTGATTGGGCTTCAATTCCTCCCCGACTTTCTTATCTGAGATATTATGGACGCCTTATCTTTAATCTGACGGACAAAGGACATCCTATCACTGGCAAGGTTATTAATGACCGAGAAATCATCCCATTAAAGTCAGTCAATGTCAAACGGGAATATTTTGCATCTTCACTTACAAATTACCTCTTATATCATTGCCTGAAATCGTTCAGTTGCATTATATCATTCCATTGCCCGATATCTTATCTGATCTCATAAGATTTACCGTTAATTATCCGGGTCTCTTTTCTGGAAAGTTATAAATGAGGGAAAATATGCTTCTACTCTCACGTAAAGAATTTGTAGGTGGCTACACTTTTTATAAAAGTAAACGAAATCATGAAAATATATCATCATATAAAGTTGGATTAGAAAGGGGAAAAAATCACATTTAATATCCTGTTAGCTTAATGTTTAAGCCAAACCTTTTTCATGTATATCCTTTCTTTACTTTACTCATTGGGCTATTTTCCCTATTGGAGCCCTTAGGCTTATAACATCAATCTTTTATTTAGGGTTATAGAAATAATAATAATAATAATAATAATAATAATAATAATAATAATAATAATAATAATAATAATAATAATAATAATAATAATAATAATAATAACATCTTACCTTTCTAATTGTTGTTTTATAAGGTATTATGTAAAATTAATTTAAACTTAGTGACTGTAATGAGTCACGGAGCTTCAAATTGACTATATAAGTCTTAAACTCGATCACATAAGTTTTTTTCCTTATTAAAACCAAGGATTTATGATTGTTGTGTTTCTTTAATAGTTATGGCCGGACGTTTTTTTTATTTTGTGTTGGAGATCTATGAATTTAAACATCAATTTTGTAATCGGAAGCGTTTTCAGACATGAAACAAATCTACTGGAATCAATTCTATTTGCTCATACGACTTCTGTATTGCTCAATTCAACCAGTCAGATGATTACTTGTTATGATATTTTCCTATTTGATGTTTAGTAAACATAAATTCTGGTTTCGTTTTAATACTCGAACTCAATAACAATTGGAATATTTACATAATTGAGAATTGTATCTGCCTATTCCATTCGTTTTGAAAATGCTTTAGGCATACCAAATATTGCTTATGTTCTAAGACATAAATAAATATATTTACACGATATAGTATTAGATTGAATGTAAATCCGATTCTATTAGATAACGTGTGAAAAGTTGTTGAATGTTTGTTATAGTCTAATCATGCCAGACATAGTTTGGTGTTCCTTTTCCAGCTGTTTTATTACCCTGTTATTTATCAGTCTATAGTCTTTTATTCCTCTGTCTTCTTCCATTCTGAATCCTCTCTGCTGTTTCGTGATGGGGATTTTCCTTCTAGATCGATTAACAGCATTTCATTGGCGATACCTGTCTGCGGCTGATATATTTTTAGCAGACAAGTAATTCACCTATAATTACTTGTCGTATATCCTTTTCTCTTGTTTGGTTTTACAAGACTTGTCCTTCAAGACGTAAGTGGTTTCTGATGCAATGCTGAAGTTTTCCTGCCACTTTGAAAGTAAGACTCTGAAGTTAACGAGCAAGTAACCATAGACTTGTGTGTGATTTCAGAACTTTTCGCATGAGTATTCTAATGTTTTTTTTTTTTTTTTTTTTTTTTTTTTTTTTTTTTTTTTTTTTTTTTTTTTTTTTTTTTTTTTTTTATCCTGTAGGCATGTTATTTCTTTCTATGACTCAGCTTCTGTTTTTTATGGTTTTCTTTGCCTTTTAATGGTTTATCTATGCATTTCTGTTTTTTTTAAGTTCCTTTTATTTTTTTTATATATCTGATTATTCTGTGTTTTTTCCTTTAAGTGGTTGCTTTATATTCTTCTATTACATTTTAGGGCATTTTCTACACTACTCCTTGCAATTTTCTTTCAATTTAGTTTTTGCCATCACTGTTAGTTCATTCAAGTCAGCTGTCATGTCTCATTTATTTTTTTATTTATTTATTTTTTTTTTTATGCTCTTTCGAAGAGGGACGTTCGTAATTCTACTCAAATGGTTTCCTTATTGGTTTTTACATCTCCACGCCCAGCCTGTCATTTGGCTCCATATGCAAGGTTATGCTTAGCACTTGATTTACATTCGGCTTTTTTTCTTATTTTTCTTTTGATTGGACGCTTTTGCGCAAGTTAGCAAGAAGAGGCTAATTACCACCCAATTTTCATACATCCCATATTATCTAAAGTTTTTGAACGTGTTTTGGGAAAACGTTTTAATAGGTTTATATCTGTTCCTTAGTTTACAATTTGGTTTTCGTAAAGGCCTTGGAGCATGTGATGCCCTTCTTACGATCTCCAATGCCGTACAGAAATCCCTTGATTGTGGTCAAGAAGTTCGTATGATTGGCTTTGATTTTAGTGCTGCCTTTCACCGTGTTAATCACTAGACCCTTGTTTTCAAACTCAAATAGTTGGGAGTGGTTGGGTCGTTTCTTAGGATCATTATGACATTTTAAAGTAATAGATCGGAAAGAGCTGTTGTTGTTGTTAGGCACCATAGTGAGTATAGGAAAGTTATATCTGGTGGTTCTCAGGGCAGTGGTCTTAGCCCATTACTTTTCATACTATATACACATGACGTGTAGTTTCGCCTAGAAAACAAGCTTGTTGCACATGCAGATGATTCTACTCTCTATGCATCAATTCCATCTCCTAAATGTAGATCTGGGGTTGCTGAATCTCCTAATAGAGATCTAGCAGAAATTAGTGTATGGTGCAAATTATGGGGTATGAAGTTGAATCCTAACAAAACTTAAAGCAAGATTTTCAATAGGTCAAGGATAGTCACTCCTCTACATCCGGATCTCATCATTGATAATGTTTCTTTAACTTTGTATGACACTTTTAAAATTTTAGCTGCGATTCTTGACAGAAGATTTACTTTTAAGAAACACAATTCGGTTATTGAGAAGGTCTTTTAAGATTTTCAGTGATCAATCTATTATGAAGAAGTGTTTTAATTCTTTCAATCTCCCTTTTTTCGAGTATTGTTCTCCTGTCTGGTTTTCAGCTGCTGATTCTCTTCCTAATTTGTTAGACAGGAACTTACTGTGTATTAAATTTCTTATCCCTGATATAAATAATATTCTCTGGCAATGTTGTTCACTTAGTTCATTATGCATGTTGTATAAGATTTTGAAAAATTTTGACCATTCTTTACATTCAGATCTTCCCGGACAGTTCCAAACTGTTTGTAATACTAGGCAAGCAGTAAATTCTAATAGTCAGGCCTTCTCCATCATGAGGCTCAATACTATACAGT
>NW_027169550.1:17500-22500 GCF_036898095.1 Palaemon carinicauda
AGAGCCCAGAGGGTATATGTAACGCTGGAGGAGGATCTATCAGCAGATTATGAGAGTGTGAAGGCTATTGTCTTGAAGGCCTATGAGTTAGTCCCTGAAGCTTATAGGCAACGCTTCCAGAACTTAGAAAAATGTAGGGAACAAACTTTTGTTGAATTTGCCAGGGCGAAGGAACAGTATGCTAGCGTTTGGTTCAAATCCAAGGAGGTGGGAGATTTTGAGAAATTAAAGGAGTTAATGTTGTTGGAGGAGTTTAAGAGGTGTGTCCCGGATAAAGGTCCACCTCGAAGAGGTAAAACTCGAGACCGTTCAGGAGGTAGCCATCGGTAGTGACGAATATTGCTAGTCTCATAAGAGTGAGTTAGGGGGAGTAACGACAAAGGTGAATTCTGGTTGGGTTAAGATGGGTGGGAATAATAATGCTAATCCTAATAATAATGCTAAGGTGTTTACAAGAAATAATCAGGGAAGTAATAATAATCAGGGTAATGCTAATAATAATTTTTCTCCTAACAGAGGCAATACGCCAAATATATACAATCCAGAGAAATTGAAAACATTGACGTGCTTCTTTTGCAATAAGAAGGGGCACGTAAAGAGTATGTGTTATGCGTTTAGAAAATCGCAAAATGCTAATGTTAGGCCAGTGATGGGTGTGGAAGAGAGAGAGAGAACCTACCCCAACAACATCCGCTGATCAATGACTACCTGGTTGTTTTGACAGATATTTGTCCTTCGGTAGTGTCTCCTTCGCCAATTCGTCCGAGAAAAGACGAGTGCGTATTTTGCGTGATACCGGTGCAGCTCAGTCTTTGATTCTAAGGGAGGCATTACCTTGTAATTTTGTACCGAAAAGTGGTGAATTTGTGTTATTGGCTGGTTTTCCTGATTCCGTAAAGTCGTATGCTATTGAAAATTTTAATTTAATCTGCCCTTTCTTTGCAGGGAATTTGAAATTGGCCATAGTTAATAAATTCCCGGTTAAGAAGGTTGATGTTGTGATAGGGAATGATGTGGCTATGAAGAATAATAATTTTCCGATATTGATAAACCCTGATAGTGAAGTAGCAGCAGTTACTCGTTCTAGTGCTAGAATTGTTGACGCTGCAGAGTCAACAATTGATGTAGATTTAAGTAGTTTAGATCGTAGTGATAGCCTAGCTGTAGATCTTGGAATGTTAACGGACAAGTTAAATTGGACTACTGAAGAGCTAATCAAAGCCCAGAAAAAGGAGTTTCGGGAACTCCCTATCGAGTCAGGGGAGGTGTCTGATATGACTGGTCCCAAATTTAAGATAGTTAATAATATTTTATATATGTTGAATAGGCCTATGGGGGTGGATAATGTTGATCATAAAATTGTGAAACAGATAATGGTTCCCTTGGGTTACAGGAAGGAGTTAATGTCATTGCCGCACGAAAGTGGCTTGGCCGGCCATTTTGGAATTCATAAAACTTCTTGCAAATTGTTAGGGAATTATCATTGGCCGAAGTTGAAGGCAGATGTAAAGAAGTTTGTCAATTGTTGTGATGTGTGCCAGAGGGTCGGTAAACCCAATCAGCGGATTCCAAAATCGCCTCTATGTCCTATTCCCGTAGTTTCCGAACCTTTTAAGGAAGTCATTGTTGATGTGGTTGGACCATTACCGAAGACGCGTAGTGGTAATGAGTATATTTTGACAATCATGGATAGGATGTCTCGATATCCCGAGGCAATACCACTACGTACGATAAAAACTGTTAAAATTGACTTTTTAACCAGGTTTGGGATGCCTAAGATTATTCAATCGGATTGTGGTTCTAATTTTGTTAGCAGGTATTTCAGAGATAAAATGGCAGAGTTAAATATAAAACATGTGACCTCTTCTCCATATCATCCAGAAAGTCAGGGAGCTCTGGAGAGATTTCAAAAAACCCTGAAATCTATGGTAAAGAAATATTGTTTGATTAATGGTTCTGAATGGGATAAGGAATTACCTTATTTGTTGTTCACTTTTCGTTCTGTCCCAAGTCAGTCTTTAGGTTTTTCGCCTTTCAGCCTTGTGTTTGGCCATTGTGTTCGAGGTCCTCTTGATGTGGTTCGTGAGTCTTGGGAGGGAGACGTCCCTGAGGTTAATTTATTGGATTATGTGTTTAATCTGGGCGATAAATTAAGCAAGGCTTGGAAATTTGCGGGTGAAAATTTATTGTGTAGCCAAAAAAGAATGAAGTTCTTTTTTGATAGAAGGTCCAAGGCACGCGACTTTGTGGTAGGCGATAAAGTATTGGTTTTGTTACCCTTCCCTGGGAATCCATTGAAAGCTTCTTTTTCAGGTCCTTGTAAAAATTTGAGAAAAGTAAGTGAAGTTAACTATTTAGTGGAGACACCCCAAAGAAGGAAACCTTTTCAACTGTGTCATGTAAATATATTGAAGGCTTATATGGAACGGGAAAAAGTCATTCCTGTGGCAACCATTGGGAATACGGTAGATTCTGAGAACAATAACCATTTTTCTTTTTCAGAGGGGGAGGGTATTGATGATAATTGTTTTAATGGATGTGAATGGCGGTCGGATAATAGAAAGTCTTTGGAAAATTTTTCGGGAGTAATTTCACGTTTAGGTAAGGAAGAACAAAGGTCTTTGAAAAAATGAGTATCTAATTATAAAGAATTATTTTCGGATGTACCGGGTAGGACTTCGGTCCTTGAACATTTTGTGGATGTAGGTAGCGCCAATCCTGTGAAACTATCTCCTTACAGGTTGAATCGCTTCAAAAATGAGGTTGTAGCGAAGGAAGTGGATTATATGTTAAAACATGACCTAATAGAACCTAGTCAAAGTCCGTGGTCATCATCAGTTGTATTGGTAAAAAAATCAGATGGTGATTTCAGGCTATGTTTTGATTACCGTAAGTTGAATGAGTTATCTAAATCTGATTGTTATCCATTACCTCGAATTGA
This sequence comes from Palaemon carinicauda, assembly GCF_036898095.1. Classification (NCBI taxonomy): domain Eukaryota; kingdom Metazoa; phylum Arthropoda; class Malacostraca; order Decapoda; family Palaemonidae; genus Palaemon; species Palaemon carinicauda. The sequence continues at coordinate 20,442 of NW_027169550.1, forward strand.
GGATTGTATTGATCGAATGGGTAAGGCCAAATACATTAGCAAATTCGATTTGTTGAAAGGTTATTGGCAAGTTCCTCTTTCAAAGCGGGCAAGGGCCCTGTCTGTTTTTGTAACACCACAGGGAGTGTTTCAGTGTAAAGTTATGCCGTTTGGTATGAAAAACGCGGCTGCCACATTTCACAGGTTAATGAATACTTTAGTCCATGGTTTAGAAGGATGTGTTGTGTATATTGATGATATTGTTATTTATAGCGATGATTGGGAAACCCATATAAAACGTATTAGGGCACTATTTGAGGTGTTGAAAAAGGCAAATTTGGTAATTAATTTAAAGAAAAGCGATTTCGCAAAGGCGAAGGTGGTATATTTGGGTCATGAGGTTGGTAATGGTAAAGTTGCTCCCAAGCAGGCCAATATCGAAAGTATTGAAAACATGGTAGTTCCTAAATGTAAGAGGGATGTCAGAAGATTCCTTGGTGTGAGTGGGTACTATTGAAGGTTTGTTAGGAATTTTTTGGATATAGCAGATCCGTTGACAAATCTCTTGAGAAAGAAGGTAGCATTTGTCTGGACGGATGAAACGCAAAGGGCTTTTGGTAATTTAAAAAGAGTTTTAATTAATTTCCCTGTCTTGAGAGCTCCTGATTTTGACCTTCCTTTTTCTCTTGCCACGGATGCAAGTGACGTTGGTGTAGGAGCGGTGTTGTTGCAGAATGACGAGCAGGGAATTTCTCATCCTGTCGCATTCTTTTCTAAAAAGTTTTCCTCCGCCCAACGTAGGTATTCCACTGTGGAGAAAGAGACTCTTGCTTTAGTATTTGCTATTAACCATTTTCAGGTTGATCTCTCCTCCTCAGATACACCTATTAAGGTCTTGACGGATCAAAATCCCCTGACCTTCATCAGCAGATACAAAAATAAAAATCAACGATTGATGAGGTGGAGTCTCATGTTGCAAGAGTGGAATGTAGAATTTCCCCACATCCCAGGAAAAGATAATATTGTTGCCGATTTTCTCTCTCGCAGCGTTGAATATTAGATTATTGACAGAGGGCTGTGCAGTTATTAAAGGTAGTATCTGTATTGTTCTAATTATGGTGTGTGTGCTGTTGAAGTAGGCACGTAGTGAGTAGAAGCAAATGTATATTTAAGATTTTTTAATCATAGTTTCTTTACAGAAGACTATAATGTTTTGGGTATAGTATATGGGATCTTTAAGGTTAAAAGGTGAGGGTGATCACTGATACTTGCAAATGGTTGATTAATTAAGTGGTCTAAGGTTTTGAGGTGTCAGGTACGATAAGGTTTATAATAAGTTAAGAAAAGGAGATAGGCACTAATCTGGTTATTCTGTATTTTCAGGCTAATAATTATGCTTCATCGATTTTGTTTGTCTGTTTGCGCAGGGGAGTCTTGTGGTGGTCTTCTCTGTGTCGTTCGGTGTGTGTGTATGTATTGGACACTATGGTGATAAGTGTGATATATAACACTGAAATAGACAGTGGTTTTTGTGATCAACATTTATTGATAGTGAGTGATGTGTATCCCTGAAAATGAACTGTGTATTGAGTGTGGAAAAGGTTATAGCCTTTGGACTATATATACAGAATCCGGTTGTTAGTGCAATGACTCTTTATTAAGTTTATTAACGGTATGAGTGATGTGAAATTTTTAGGTTGGGTACCTATTTATCGAATGGTGATGTTTTGGTTTTCTGGTTTTGGAATGTTTAAGATGTTTTTAGTATTGGTTATATATTACTATCCTTGTGAGCTGCAAACCTTGGTACTTGCCCCCCTCTTTCCTTTTGTTTGTCATGTTTTTGCAGTTTGTTTAATAATTATTTTTGAGTGTTGGTTTAATATTTCAATATGTGTTAACCTGTATGTTGTAATTTAAATCACTTTTAGAAAAAAATTATTTGTGGATTCTTTTTTTTTTTTGGTTGGGTGAGGAGGTATAACATAGTTGTTATATATGTCTAAATCATTTAAGTTTTTATAGATGTATAAGGTTAAATATAGACTGATTGTTATAAGGTTAAGTATAGACGTATTGT
>NW_027169550.1:25000-32500 GCF_036898095.1 Palaemon carinicauda
TGTGATATCCACCCATGGTTACGAGAACCTTACAATGGAAATTTCTCGTTGCTGACATCACGTTGCCAGTTCTGGGCAGAGATTTCCATCCACATCATCATCACATGGTCAATGTACCTTACCAATGGCAATTCAACGCAGACTCTTACTCATCCACACCTTATTAGCCTGCCCCCTCCAGCCTCACTCTCCATATCAGTGCACTCACAGATTCCCAGTACACCTCCTAATGTCTTACCAGATATTTTTCCGTCCAGAATTAAGCATCTAGCACCGGATCAATTGTCAGCCGCTAAACAAATGTCCGCAAAATTAAAGAAAGGGACCTTTACCAAAAATTCTCCTGCCCATGATCGTCACTAATCACACTTCGTCCTAAAGAAAGATGATTTGTTCCGTTTGTGTGGGGATTAAAATTTCTTGAACTTGCAGACAGAACCAGATCACTAACCCCTCGCAAACATTGCCGACATTACCTCCTACTTGCAAAATGAGAAGGCTTTCTCTACATTCAACCTCCTGAAGGAGTATTATCAGGTGACCATGAACCAAGAAGACATGACTTTTAGGGGAACTTCTGTTTTGTGTATGTTACGCAGACCACATACTTGTGTTTGCTTCCTCCATTACTTACATATCGTGCTCGACCAACTACGACAAACAAGCCTTTTAATCCAGTATGACAAGTGTATCTTTGGCGCCAAAGAACTATCATTCTTATGGTACCGCATCACTCCTGAAGTAGTCCACCATCTCCCTGAGAACGGAGCAGCCGTTCAGAATTTTCCTACTCCCTTGACCGTCGATGCTTTGTAAGAATTCCTGGGCGTGATAAACTGTTATTACAGTTTCCTGTTAGCCATTGCTGCCACTCTTGCCCCCTTCTACGAATCCATCGAGAGCTAGCCAGAAGATCCTTCAAAAAGCAGCCTTCTACATCGCAAAGAATGCTCTATCAAGTGCTACTGCTCTTACTTTTCCTGTGCCAAATGCACCTAATACTTCTCTCTACTGATGCCAGAGACATCATTGTTGTTGCAGTACAGTACTCAAGCAGAAGGGCAAGGGTTCACTCTGCCCATTAGCCTTCTTCAGTAGAAAACTAATCAAGAGAGAATCCGGCTACCCTACCATTAACAGCGAATTGCTGTTGTTGCTTTTGTCTGTCCGTCACTTACTCCACTTTTAAGGAGATACAACATTCATCATTCGCACTGACTACATGCCTCTGGTGCAAGTCTTCAATCATCAGTCTGACACCTGGTCCACCCGTCATGGGAGAAATCTCTCTGCCATGGCTGAATAAAACTCTTAAACACGTCCATGGGAAAATTAATCCCGTTGCCAATGCCCTGTCAATAAACAAATTGGCCACAAATCATCTGGGATTGGGTTATATCACCTTTCCAGAAGTCCAATGAAAATATCCAGGGTACCAACGAAGGCACTCCTCATCAACATACCTAGTAAAGAAAAGTGGGTCTACATAATTGATTGCCTGAAACCTGTATATTTCCTGCCATATGACTTGCCTATAGTACACCTCTGAAGAGCAAGCTACCTTACATCACATGTATGTGATATCTTTTTTTGGGGATCCATGTACCGCACGTGTCTCACACATTCTTACCTTATAATTGTGCTTTCTTTTTATTGTTTATCTCATTCCACACCACTCTAATCTTGAATAGATATGTTTTAATTTTTGTGACCTTCATTCATTATCTCTTTAAATATAGTTAATTCTATTCAACCAATCTTTCAATTACAACTTAACTCGAGATACACACACACCTTGTTACAGAGAATACACTTTTAATTTCAAGGAAATAGGTATTTTATTAGTTTTATATTTTTATGCCCTTCCAGATGCCGTTTGAAAAGGCCATAATAAAATTCGAAAATCACAGGATCTAAATTTGTTTCTCTATTTAAATTAAATATTATATTTTCATATATGAAGCAGTGATTCTGTGTTGCTGTTCAGCTGTCAAATTTCATTTGTTTTGACGTGACACAAAATATAATTCATATGAAACTTAACATATTACTAACTTCCCAATTTTCTTCTTATACGATTTTTTAAATAAATGATTATTACGCAATTGATTTTTACCGATTGGGGTTGTGTTATTATCAGATAGGATTTTAAAGATTGACTATATATATATATATATATATATATATATATATATATATATATATATATATATATATATATATATATATATATATATATATATATATATATATATATATATATATATATATATATATATATATATATATATATATATATATATATATATATATATATATATATATATATATATACAATTTTATATATATATATATATATATATATATATATATATATATATATATATATATATATATATATTTTTGGGCTCAAGCCATGTCGTCCTGATGGAAGTTCCTATAGGGTAGCTTCCTAGGGTATATTACAACTACGGCGATATTCCCAGAGAATTTACCTTAAGGTACCAGAATTCTAACTCCTGGAGCGAGTATCCCTCGTGAAAGGGATATCGCGACATATCAGAGGACGTATTCTAGACACGTCACATGGCAATCTACGACCTGAACAGAGATTCGTCTCGTAGGAGGGAGATTGACGAGATACGAATTCGGGAAAGAAAAAGGGGAGCCGCTCCCAAGGCTTCCCTATCCCCCGATTCGTATGCGTGCCTGGCGCCAATCCTGGCGCCATCTGCATTCCTTTTTGCGTAGCTTAACAACTCGGTGTTTTTTTCCTGTTTTTCTCGCAAATCTTTGATTTATTCAGCTTTTCATGGCTTCTTCGTCTTCGTTGACCTCGGATAAGTTGAGTATAGTGTCTGTTATGTATAAATGTAGGCTCTTGGTAAAATTTTGAGTGATTAATAGGATTAATCTTTGATACAAGAGCCGTAGCCTACCAGAGGTGTCCTGGACACTGTCACTCGCTAGGTATATATTAGTTAGTCAGAGTGACATTCCTGGTTGTTTTGCTTAATAAAATTTAGCTATTTAGCTTTACATAGGATTTCCTTTCGTGCTTAGTATTATTTGGCGAAGTATTCGCCATTCTGGCCTACGCTAGGCCATGTAGCCTAGTCGTTTGGTCCTAGTACTTAATGCATGATTATGGTTTTTCCGAGTGTAATTAAAATTTTATTGAAGCTTTAGGCTATATTTTATACATTTTAGACTGTGTGGAATATTTCCAAGATTGTATACGTGAGAGTTTCGGTGAATTAGGTAATCGATTCTCTTGGTGCCTAGGCTAATTGCTTATGGAGCCTTAGTATACTTTATTATACTCCCCGGTTGCTTTCTTTTCTTCGGAGAAGGTATGCAATCCCTTTCCCTCTGTTTAAGCCTTGGGCTTATCCCTAAGTGGTTTTTTCCGAATTTATTTTCGATAAAACTATACTAGGGTGTTACTGTACCTTCCTGTTCCAGCAGAGTCTGGTTCAAAGAGGGACAGAACAACAGAGTTTTTAGTCTGAGTCCGTGTTGTTTGGCTTGGGGCAGAGTCTCCCTCGCTGACCTAACACTTACAAAGGGAGCTTAGCTCCCTTAGGTCACTATCGAAGGTTTCTGTAGTTATGATTCCTTCTTCTGTGATCGACCAGACTAAGTCCTGTTGCTGTTCTCGGGGAGGATAAATCTTCCCTTGGGAGTAGCAACGCCTTCCTTGCTTTGGTGCTCTGGAAGCTGGCAGGTATTATACTACTGCGCTGGCCCTTTCCCTTAGATCTCCCTTAGGCTAAGACAAAGTTCTTGGCTGCGGGTGATCTGTCACTAAAGCAAGGTTGGCAGGACCCTCTTGTCCCTTCCCCCTCTATCTCCATAATGGCCTAGCCATTACTGTACTGTACCTTGCCGGCCGGCAGAGCTGGCCGGCAGGGGTATTACTGTACCATATGTCATTCTACTTCTGGACCTAGTATAGGTTGGGATTTGGATTGACTAAGCCCATTGCCGGCTGGCAGAGACGCTGGACGGCAAGGGTCTTATGTTTTCGAGTGCTGCCCGGACCTCTCTTGGTCCCTCATCCATGCCTGCTGGCAGAGCCGGACGGCATTGGTCAAGGAAGCCTGAATTAAGTTTCTCCCCTTCCTTATATGCACTCTTTCGGTTGCCGGGCTTGGGAGGTTGTGTACACTCTTATCCCGGCATCCATTCTATTTTCTTCTAGTGCTGTACCTGTCCCGGCTGCCGGCCTATGAGGCCGGCAGCCGGGCAAGTGTAGTCTTCTGGTTCTTTTGCTGCCGGCTGGCATCGGTCTTGTACCTTTGCCGGCCGGCTTATGTCAGTCCTTGTCTGCCGGTCACCAAGAGTGTGGCCGGCAGCTGGGTACTACCTTGTGTAGTTGCTGGCCGGCAATCATTGCCGGCCAACACTGGCTGTTGCTGGCCGGCAGCTGCTGCCGCCGGCAGCTGCTGCCGATGGCACAGGCATTTGAACCAGAGGGCTGCCGCCCTATAGCTGTTAAGTAGTATACTTTAAAGCTAATTGTGGTGTGTGCCAGCCGGCAAAGGCAGGCCGGCACACATCCTCCTATACTGTACTATTATTCTTCTGTATAGCATATACAGTAAGAAGAAAACTATAGTAAAAGTTTAGGTACAGCACTGTATCTTCTAACACTATTGTGTTTTCTTGCACAGCCCTTTGCTGTTGCCCTCAGACAGGAAGCAGAGTTCTTCCCCGTCTATTATCCAGGATTTTAAAATCATTGCCTAGGTGTGAGCTCCACCTGTTTCCTCTGGAAACCTTGCATTGGTTACTCTAGTAGAGATAAACCATTTTGATTTTATTATCTGGAAGGCTGCAGCAATGGGTTGTGAGGGAAACACAAGTGTGTGTCTTTCATTTATGAATTGTTATGCTATACTATGCATATCCAGTGATACATAGTTCACTTGATACTCATGGAAATTTCTTCTCTTTAAGAGCCTTCCCCTTTTTACAGAAAGGGTTTGCGGCTGTCCTAAAGGCAATCGAGGCCGGCAAGCCTTGCCCCTCCCTGGAGGAGTGTAAACCCTTGTCGCTGGCCCTACCTATGGACCACAAAGACTGGAAGGATGTCCATCTGACATTCTCAGTGGGAAAGTTGGAGGCTGATATTGCCGGACGGCAATTCGGCGAGGACCTCCCCAAGCTGTCCGAATCTCTTTTACGAAGAGAGTTCGAGACAAAAGAAAGACTGGCTGCCTCAATGTCTCATCAGACTACTCTCGAGACGATGGCAAGTGACCCCAAGGTCCATGAAATGTTCATGGTAGTGGCTAAGTCTCACTTAGCCACAGTGACGAAGGACCTTTATAGCTTCGTCAAGGCAAGGAGAGCTTGCAGGGAGTTCGTGTTCACCGGGGCTTCGGTGAGACACGAGCCAAGGAAGTTAATCTCCTCCAACATTTGGGGAAAAGACCTTTTCCCTACCGATGTGGTCAAAGAGGTTGTTGATAAGGCCGCCGTGGAGAATAGAAATCTTCTCCAGAAGTGGGGCCTGGCTATCAAAAGAAAATCTTCCCCGGATAAGGGTCCTCACCCAAAGAGGAAGAATATGAAGACTAGGCTACCATTTCGGCCAGCCAAGCCTTATAGACAGCAACTGCAATTGCCTTTGCCTCTAGTGCCCCAGATGGTGGCACAAACCCCGACTGCCTTTCAGTGGGTACCCCAGGCTGTGCCAGGTCAGTCAACCACATTCGCCCCAACGTTCGAAGGACAGTCTTCTTCCTTTCGTGCAAAACCTAGAGGAGCAGCCAGAGGCTCGTCTAGGCGCCCCTCAAGGGGAAGGGGATTCAGAGGTGGTCGTGGTCAGGGAGGCAAGACCTCAGGACGGCAGTCCAAGTGAAATGATACCGGTAGGAGGGAGACTGATGAAATTTTGGGATCGCTGGACCTTCGATCCCTGGGCCCAAAGCCTACTCAAGAATGGACTGGGTTGGAGCTGGTACAGCACTCCACCCACATGCCTTCGGTTTTTCCAACACTCCACCCCCATTTTGGAGGAGTACGTTCAAGAACTGTTGGAGAAAAATGTGATCCAAAAGGTGAAGTCCATCAAATTCCAAGGGAGGCTGTTTTGTGTTCCCAAGAAAGACTCGGAAAAGCTCAGAGTCATTCTGGACTTGTCACCACTCAACAAGTTCATAGTGAATTGCAAATTCAAGATGCTAACACTGCAACACATAAGGACCTTACTGCCCAAGAGGGCATACTCAGTCTCTATAGACTTGTCAGACGCCTATTGGCACATTCCAATCAGCCGTCGACTCTCCCCCTACCTAGGGTTCAGGCTACAACGGAAACTGTACGCCTTCAGAGCCATGCCATTCGGGCTAAACATAGCCCCAAGGATTTTCACGAAGCTTGCGAGCGCAGCTCTCAAACAATTACGCCTAAAGGGAATTCAGGTAGTAGCCTACCTGGACGACTGGCTGGTGTGGGCAGCATCCGAGACCGAATGCTTGCAAGCTTCCAGTCAGGTGATCCAGTTCCTAGAGTACCTAGGCTTCAAGATCAACAAGAAAAAGTCTCGACTTTCTCCATCCCAAAAGTTCCAGTGGCTGGGAATCCACTGGGACCTTTTGTCACACAGTTTCTCCATCCCAATGAAGAAAAGGAAGGAGATAGCGGGCTCTGTCAAGAGACTTCTAGATTCCGAAAGGATATCAAGACGCGAACAGGAGAGGGTACTAGGCTCTCTCCAGTTTGCTTCAGTGACAGACCCAGTGCTAAGAGCACAGCTAAAGGATGCAACCGGAGTTTGGAGAAGGTATGCATCAAACGCGCGAAGAGACCTGAGAAGACCAGTGCCGCCTCGGCTACGTACTCTTCTCAGACCTTGGTCCCAAGCCAGACATCTAAAGAAGTCTGTTCTTCTTCAGCCACCTCCCCCGTCGATGACGATTCACTCAGACGCCTCAAAGGAGGGATGGGGAGGTCACTCTCATCGGAAAAAAGTCCAGGGGACTTGGTCCAAGCTATTCAGGACCTTTCATATAAACTTTCTAGAAGCTATGGCAGTGCTCCTTACCTTAAAGAAAGTCTCCCCGCGTCACTCGATCCACATAAGATTGGTGACAGACAGCGAGGTGGTTGTGAGATGCTTGAATCGACAAGGGTCGAGGTCACCACCTCTCAACCAAGTGATGTTAGCCATTTTCCGATTGGCGGAAAAGAAGAAGTGGTACCTGTCGGCAGTTCACCTTCAAGGAGTCCGCAATGTGACAGCGGACGCTCTATCCAGGTTCACACCGATAGAGTCGGAATGGTCCTTAGACGCAGGATCATTTTCCTTCATTCTGAATCAAGTCCCAGAACTGCAAATAGACCTCTTTGCGACGAAAGACAACAAGAAGTTGCCCCTGTACGTGTCCCCGTACGAGGACCCCTTAGCGGAAGCAGTGGACGCAATGTCCCTCGACTGGAACAGATGGTCCAGGATTTATCTGTTCCCTCCTCACAACCTTCTGTTGAGGG